>NC_069505.1:530936214-531146214 GCF_027579735.1 Bombina bombina
AAATTATTTTTGAATTCCATTATATAAAATGCAGTAAGTAAAATATTTTGTACAGCTATTTTATTTACTAGATAAAATTAATGAAAAACAAACATAAATTAATTAACACATCAACAGAAGATAATGAGAGTTATATGTATATACATAACCCTCATTATCTTCTGTTGATGTGTTAATTAATTTATGTTTGTTTTTCATTAATTTCATTTTATCTACCAAATAAAATAGCAAGCTGTAAGTGTACAACTACAAAATATTACTGCATTATATATAATGGAAGGAATTCAAAAATAATTTAAAATGGTACTAGTGAGAATTTGAACTTGAAGATGTGTTGTATATTCATATTAAAAAAAAATGTCTACCACCCACATTATGAACATTGACAACATTTTTAACCTAAGTGATCTGGTGGTCCTCTCCTCTCCTTACCTGAGAAAGAATCCGGTGTCACACTGTCACTGACTCTGTCACAGTGACAGTCTCAGAACTTCAGACGACGACTGTCACTCACTCCACTGGGACCGGGTCCACCCACGGGGCAATGGGGATCTGCTCCTCTGTCCACGACCACCGTCCTCCTCCTCCTGTCCCTCTGAGACCCTGAGTCCCTCAGTCCCCTCCAGAGTCCAGGGCAGGCAGCAGCACACTAGCACAGTCCTCAGTCCTCCAGGGCAGGACATACCTAATCCAAAGACAGCCACAACTAGGTAGGCAGTGGCACTAGCAGCACGGTCGGTCGGACACGCAGACTAATCTGCTCAGCAGCACCTCAGCAACTCTCTCCACACTCTACTCCTGAGTCTTCCTGCCACTGCCAGTCTGTCTCGGCTCGCGCGATGTGTCAAACGGTCACATGACCCACACCTGTCATTCAGCAGCCCAGCAGGCACGCCTCCCCGCAGTGCTGCTGAATGATAATTGGCTCAAGGGGAACTAGCTCATCATGGAGGCGGTTTTGAGAACCGCCTCCATAGGAGCTTGTGTGAGGACCCGGTGAGTCACCAGTGGGTGGCGCAGCTCACTTAGA
Source organism: Bombina bombina (assembly GCF_027579735.1). Classification (NCBI taxonomy): domain Eukaryota; kingdom Metazoa; phylum Chordata; class Amphibia; order Anura; family Bombinatoridae; genus Bombina; species Bombina bombina. The sequence goes on from NC_069505.1 coordinate 530,937,245, forward strand.
GCTGTCAACACTTAGTTAGATCCATGTTGCGCAATTAATGGAGGGCAGCGGGCCGGCTCACTGCCTCCTAATTGCGCAACAATGGATGATCATGATGCCTGGTGACTTTTGCAGCGCAAGCGCAGTAGAGCACAGCGCACAGACTACTGAGTAACAGTAATAGCCATCGGGGGTGGGGGGGGTACCCTTGGGGCGAGGGTGGTTGTGGCCAACAATTAATAAAATAAAAACACTTTTTTTTTTTAATAAATATTATTTTAAATCTTTTTTTCCCTCATTGGACAGGGTAGGCACTGCCTCCCCTGCCTCCTATTACTGCACGTCACTGTAAGTAATAACATCATAATTCTTGGACTGCAAACTGTCTCTCAATATAGGTGAGGGTGGCGCCTTTGGGCTATCTGTTTGAATAGTGACCTTATTGGAGTGGAAATATATTCAATGGTGGCCTTAATGAGGTGGAAATAAATTCAATCTAAGTTATTCTAACATACAAATAGCACTGGGAGCTCTAGTTCTCATCATACAAGCGTGTCACTAATAAGTAACCAATCAGAACATCTTGGGTTTATAAAAAACAATAAGACATTTTAATAGCACAATTTTGAAAAACAATATTACTGACACTGGTGTCAAATTTTAACACTTTGTTAGCATAGTACGTAGCAATATCAATTAGAAACAAATGTTGCTACTAAAAAGGATACATTTGTAATCTATTTCAAAGCAATTCTTCTATCCTAAAAGGGACAGTCAAGTCCAAAAAAAAAACTTTCATGATTTAAATAGGGCATGTAATTTTAAACATCTTCCCAATTTACTTGTATCACCAATTTTGCTTTGTTCTCTTTATATTCATAGTTGAAAGCTAAACTTAGGAGGTTCATATGCTAATTTCTAAGACCTTGAAGACTGCCTCTAATCTTAATGCATTTTGACCACTAGAGGGCATTAGTTCATGTGTTTCATATAGATAACATTGAGCTCAGGTACGTGAAGTGACCTAGGAGTGAGCACTGATTGGCTAAAATGCAAGTCTGTCAAAAGAACTGAAATAAGGGGGCAGTTTGCAGAGGCATAAATACAAGGTAATTACAGAGGTAAAACGTGTATTATTATAACTGTGTTGGTTATGCAAAACTGGGGAATGCGTAATAAAGGGATTATCTTTCTTTTTAAACAACAAAAAGTCTGGTGTTGACTGTCCCTTAAATGTCCGTTTCTGAACATAAACCAGGAGCAGTTATTGTAATTAATGAAGTGCACTTTTGTTCCTCTGTAGCTTAATACTCAATTCAAAAGGACTTGTTTCTCATATTAAGGCAGTCTATGTAAATAGTAAATCTTTAAGTGTGGGGCTTGTCGGTGTATAGTTAAGTCCTGCAACAATTTCAGAAGTTGCTGTTACAATATTTAGACCACAGAAAGTTGTTGTATCTATGCAGCACCTGTTTGTAAATGTTGCACCTGTCAAGTCGAAAGAAATATAGGTTCTTCAGTGATTGTGTAGTACTCACTATTTCTTCGGCGTCCTCCACCAGTCTGCACGTTCCTGTGCATAGATGATGCATGTTGGTAGTGACCAATCGTAGACAATTTCTTAGAGTGCACACTCTTTTGAATAAACTTGTAAGTCTTCAAGCTCCTACCGCTCCATTCTTGGAAGTATTTTCAACACTGCGGTTATTCAATCCAGGGTCTCAGTTCAGGAGCTAAAAAAAAGAATAGAACGTCTACGTGTTTCAGCTGCTTAGAGTCTCTGTCAAGATGATCTTTCTTTCAAGCTCCTCCTCCTATATAGGGCTAGATGTTAACCCTTCACTTCTTTTTGATTGTAGCTGTAATCTTCTCAAGTAAGATTTAAGCTGTTTCTATCTTCACAATCATGGCATAAGGTTATTCTTTTAGGCTACTCATAACCATTTATTTTTTTGTTTTGTTTTTTTAAAAACATTTTTTTATAAACTTATTCATTAATTAGCAAAACTGCTCCTCGGTTCTTTTAGAACAATAATCAGGTTCTATACTACATATATATCTTTTTATTTATATATATAATATATAAGTGTTAGTTCAAAAGTCCTATCAGAATATCATTTGAATTTTTTGTTAACAGTGCACAGATATACAACATGCTGTCATATTAGCGATCCTTATTTTTATATAAAGAAAGTCTATTGTGGTTTTGTCCCTTTCTATATGGACTTCTATTTTATTATGAAATTCAAGTCTAGTTCACTATTAAAGGGACATTAAACACTAAATACATGCTAGATAGAATGATGCATTCAAAGAAAAAGATTAGTCCATGACTAACATGTAGAAAGATTCATTAGTTGTTTAAAAAGTGACAAAATAAGTGTAAAGTTTTAGTGTCTATAAAACACTGGGAGCTGCCATGTTGTAACTTGTTATCTTCTCTGCTGTGGCCAATCAGGGACAGTTATAAATAGGTCACTAGAGTGTGCAGCCAATGGTTGTGCTGGATTTAACAGTGTTCTGCACTTCCATTTCTAACAGGAACTGAAAAGCTCACAATTTCAGAATGGAATTACAGGCAAAGAGGACAAAATAAATAATGCAAGTATATTGCAGAGTTGTTTTATTATATACAATTTATCATTTTATATTACCATTAGTGATGTCGCGAACATAAAAATTTGGGTTCGCGAACGGCGAACGCGAACTTCCGCAAAAGTTCGCGCACCGGTGAACCGCCATAGACTTCAATGGGCAGGCGAATTTTAAAACCCACAGGGACTCTTTCTGGCCACAATAGTGATGGAAAAGTTGTTTTAAGGGGACTAACACCTGGACTGTGGCATGCCGGAGGGGGATCCATGGCAAAACTCCCATGGAAAATTACATAGTTGATGCAGAGTCTAGTTTTAATCCATAAAAGGCATAAATCACCTAACATTCCTAAATTATTTGGAATAACGTGCTTTAAAACATCAGGTATGATGTTGTATCAATCAGGTAGTGTAAGGGTTACGCCCGCTTCACAGTGACAGACCAAACTCCCCGTTTAACGCACCGCAAACAACCGCAAACAGTCCATTTGCACAACCGCAAACTCCCCATTTGCACAAGGTTGGATACCAAGCTAGCCATCCCGTTCCTTGTCCTCACTGATGTCATTGAAGGTCTCTTCCTCCACCCAGCCACGTACAACACCAAGGGTCCCCGAAAGGTGACAAAAAGCCCCCTGGGACGCCTGCTGTGTTTGGTCTTCCACCTCCTCAAAGCCACCTTCCTCCTCTGACTCCTCTTCTTCAGACTCCTCTCTCTGCATTGCCTCTCTCTGTGTTATTATAAGGTGTGTTAAGTAGTACTATTCCTATCAGTTTAATCCCTGTTACGTCCCCTATCAGGGACGTGTATATGGCATCGATTTTAGGAACCGGGAGATGGAAAAAGATGCTTGGTCGGTCCTCCTATTTCAATTTTGGGGCACTGCGCGTGCAATCTAATGTGCCATCAGATAGGAGTGGTGTGTTAAGTAGTACTATTCTTATCAGTTTAATCCCTGTTACGTCCCCTATCAGGGGACGTGTATATGGCATTGATTTTAGGAACCGGGAGATGGAAAAAGATAATAATAATAATAATGGTTGCGCATCACTATAACTAATTTCTTCCAACTGATGTGTAAATAACTCCTCTCACAGATCAAGTGAAGCGGCTGTGGTGCTGGTGTTGGTGGTGGCGGCAGGCGGGCGAGTGGTAACTTGAGAGGTGCCCGAAGCTAAGCTGGAGGAGGATGGTGCGTCAAGGTTCCGAGCAGAAGCTGTAGAAGATTGGGTGTCCTGTGTTAGCCAGTCAACTATGTCCTCAGAACTGTTCGAGTTCGGAGTACGTGGCCTCTGAACACTGGGCATTATTCTAGGGCCAAAGAGAATCACAGCACCACGAACACGACGGCCCCTGCGGGGTGGCCTGCCTCTGCCTGTCATTTTTTTTCGATTAGTGGTACTATGTGTGCAAGCTACTGTGACAACAGATATGAGTGGCACTGTGCACTGGCAGAAGTTGGCAGAGTAGACACTGTAGGCCTGACACAAACGCTTGCAGACAACTAACTGCTATTCAATCTATTACAGTCAAAAAATTTTTTTTTTTAAATGTACACTACTGTTACACCAGATATGAGTTGCACTGGGGTGACACTGTGCCCTGGCAGGCACTGAAACGCACACGTGTGAAGGAAACTGACTGCTATTATTTAACACAGTCAAAAAAATGTTGTTTTTAAATGTACACTACTGTTACACTAGATATGAGTTGCACTGGGGTGACACTGTGCCCTGGCAGGCACTGAAACGCACACGTGTGAAGGAAACTGACTGCTATTATTTGACACAGTCAAAAAAGTGTTGTTTTTTTTAAATGTACACTACTGTTACACCAGATATGAGTTGCACTGGGGTGACACTGTGCCCTGGCAGGCACTGAAACGCACACGTGTAAAGGAAACTGACTACTATTTTTTAACACAGTCAAAAAAGTGTTGTTTTTTTTTTAAATGTACACTACTGTTACACCAGATATGAGTTGCACTGGGGTGACACTGTGCCCTGGCAGGCAGGCACTGAAATGCACACGTGTGAAGGAAACTGACTGCTATTATTTAACACAGTCAAAAAAGTGTTGTTTTTTTTAAATGTACACTACTGTTACACCAGATATGAGTTGCACTGGGGTGACACTGTGCCCTGGCAGGCAGGCACTGAAACGCACACGTGTGAAGGAAACTGACTGCTATTATTTAACACAGTCAAAAAAGTGTTTTTTTTTTTAAATGTACACTACTGTTACACCAGATATGAGTTGCACTGGGGTGACACTGTGCCCTGGCAGGCAGGCACTGAAACGCACACGTGTGAAGGAAACTGACTGCTATTATTTCACAGTCAAAAAAGTGTTTGTTTTTTTAAATGTACACTACTGTTACACCAGATATGAGTTGCACTGGGGGGACACTGTGCCCTGGCAGGCACTGAAACGCACACGTGTGAAGAAAACTGACTGCTATTATTTCACAGTCAAAAAAGTGTTTTTTTTTTTTTTAAATCTACACTACTGTTACACCAGATATGAGTTGCACTGGGGTGACACTGTGCCCTGGCAGGCAGGCCCCGAAACGCACACGTGTGAAGGAAACTGACTGCTATTATTTAACACAGTCAAAAAAGTGTTGTTTTTTTTTTAAATGTACATTACTGTTACACCAGATATGAGTTGCACTGGGGTGACACTGTGCCCTGACAGGCACTGAAACACACACGTGTGAAGGAAACGGATCTTTTCCAGATAAGCCCCGCCAAAAAGTTAACCCCCGCCACTCAAAAAAGATTATAAAAAAGTGGATATGAAACTTGTACTTTTATTTTTTATTGAACACGGTGAAATGAAACTTGTACTTTGAGTTTTTATTGAACAAAGTTTTGTTATTTCCGTAGCGAAGCCCTTGTCCCGGCCCTAGTAAGCGCATCACACGGTGCTCCCGGCAGAAAACTCACACAGCCCGATCCTTATCCTTGTCTGACCCCACGGGCAGCTGCGACTCAGTAGCTAGGAGCGGACTACACTAAGCCCCGATGCCAGGGTGAGCACACTATTTGCTGCTTTGATTCTGGGCAGCTGCAGCTTCCGCTGTCGTCACTAGAGCAGGAGGATCCCTGGGAAAGCGGCGTTGGGTTTGGGTTTCAGGATTCACCTGACCACGGTTGTCTCAGCTTGACTGTTGGGTTATTTTTGTTTTTACCCGACCAGAGAGAACAGCTGAACATCTGTAGGGAACTAACATATAGGTCAAGGTTGCGTAGCGTGCGTGTGTGCATTAAATTGGAGCTGGCAAAAGTGGCGGGGCCTAACTTTTCGTGCGTGCACTTTTTGCATTAGTGGCGGGGCTTATCTGGAAAAGATCCGGAAACTGACTGCTATTATTTAACACAGTCAAAAAACTGCTGTTTTTTTTTAAATGTACACTACTGTTACACCAGATATGAGTTGCACTGGGGTGACACTGTGCCCTGGCAGGCAGGCACTGAAACGCACACGTGTGAAGGAAACTGACTGCTATTATTTAACACAGTCAAAAAATTGTTGTTTTTTTTAAAATGTACACTACTGTTACACCAGATATGAGTGGTGGCACTGGGCAAGTGGGCACAGTATACGTTGTGAGCCTCACACACACGCTGGCAGGCAGGCAACTGCAATTAGATTACACAGGGGAAAAAAAAAGCAGACTGATTTTCTAGCCCTAAAAAGGGCTTTTTGGGGTGCTGTCCTTACAGCAGAGATCAGATGAGTTCTTCAGGACTGTAGTGGACACTGAATACACTAGCCTAGCTATCGATTTCCCTATTAAATCAGCAGCAGCTACACTGTCCCTCCTCTCACTAAGAATGCAGCTTCCGAATGAATCTAAAATGGCTGCTGTCCAGGAGGTAGGAGGGTCTGGGAGGGAGGGTCTGCTGCTGATTGGCTGGAATGTATCTGCTGACTGTGAGGTACAGGGTCAAAGTTTTACTCAATGATGACGAATAGGGGGCGGATCGAACATTGCATATGTTCGCCCGCCGCGGCGAACGCGAACATGCTATGTTCGCCGGGAACTATTCGCCGGCGAACTATTTGCGACATCATTAATTACCATCCCAAAGTGTTTAATGTCCCTTTAAGGCCTGCAGGTGATAGTGTTCCAAACTCATAAATAAGCTCTGCTTCCTGTCTCAATAATTTCTCTTCCATATTGCCCCTTCTACCGTTGTGTATTGCCTTCTTTATACCCCCAAATCTCAAGTCCCCAGTTCTCCCTTGATGTACCTCTATAAAGTGTGTATATAGTGTGGTATCTTTCCTACCATGTTCAATCCCTAATAGATGCTCTCATATGATCCCATAGTTTTCTACTAGTTTGTCCAAAATATCTAAGATTACAATTACATTGCAGGAGATATATTACATTTGTATCTGTGCATCAAATTATTCCATTAATTTTTAATAATTTTTCTGTTTTCTCTGACTTAATATTCTTTAATTTAATACTATGTTTGCATGATTTGCATTGTTGGCAGGGAAAAAAACCTTCTATTAGATCTCCTTTCAAATCCTTAACACTACCATTAAGTGTCACTTTTTTCTTTTTATACTCACTGGGAGCTAGCATATTTTTAAAGTTTTTTGCTTTTTTATATATGAATTTTGGATTCTTTCCAAGTGTGTGTCCAATTATTGGATCTTTCAGAAGGAGATACCAATGTTTTTTCACTACTCTTTGAAATATTTTGTGTTGCGATGAATAGTTTGTCACTATTGGTACTTCCGAATATTTGTTGATTTTCTCCGTATTTTTTATTGTTGGATCTTTTCTTAATAGGGTACTTCTATCTATTTCTTTAATGTTTTAGCCAATTCCTCTATTTTATCTCCATTATATCCTTTCCTTTTGAATCTCTCAATAAGTGTTTTTGATTGTTGTTCATAATCATAGAGATCTGTACAGTTTTTCTTTACTCTGAGCAGTTGACCTTTCGGTATGTTATTTTTCCATATTTTGTGATGGCAACTTTTTGAGTCAATGTAGTTGTTGGAATCAACCTTTTTAAAAAAAGGTTTTTGTTTTTATTTTAACTTCAATAATTTCCACCTCAATATCTAAGAAGCTGATTTTTTACATGAGTAAACTTAAGTCCAAATTCGTTGGTGTTTAGGTCTTCTATAAATACATGTGAAATAAATGTGATACCACAGTCAAAGATCGTGAGAAAAAATAATAAAATAAAATAAAATGAAAGTTCATATAAGGATATGCGTGTTCTTGCTGGGAATCTTCTGCTTCTTAGTATCTTTAGATGTTCTCAGAGAAAAGAAAAAGAGATTGCAACATAGTGTAATTCTGTAACACTATCCAGGATATATATCAAGCTTGTGAACAAATGACTACTCACATGGGTTGGAGCTTACACCTAAGCTCAAGGAAATGCGCACACCCACTTTATACTAGACATGTGCGATTCGGATGGGTTCGATTCGGAAATTCGGAAAATTTGGCAAATTCAGAGATTCTGATCGAACCGAATCTCCAAATTAAAATAGTGCCGAATCTACCGAATAAATCCGAATAACTTTGGATTTATTCGGATTTATTCGGTAGATTCGGATGGCCATGGATTACACTAGTATTGTACAGTATATTAGGTTATATCACTGTGCTATGGGTTACACCTAATGTACAGTACATAATACTAGTCTAATCCCACCTAACACTTACCAAAATTCCGAATTTCCAAACCGAACCGAATCGAACTGAATCCAACCGAATTTATTTGAATCGGAATGAATCCGAAACAAATCCGAACTGAATTTATTCGAATCCGAATGAATCCGAAACAAATCCGAACCGAATTGATTCAAATTTTTCCGAATTCGAATCACTACGAACCGAAATTCGAAAAAATACGAATCGATCCGAACCAAATTTTTTCGCCATGCACATGTCTACTTTATACTGGTGGGTAAACAGTACTCTCATGGCAATGCAGTATAAAATAATTTATTAAAACGTGATAAAAGCGTCACAAATGCTTATTATACACCATTCACAGAGGTTAATAGAGCAGCAAATTACTATTATTGCTCACAAAAGCAAACTCCCATTAAGGATGCTTTCTCCAATATAAAGGTCCATTTTGCTTCCCTTTATGGAGAAGGATTTAGCCCCATCACCACCCCTTGTGAGTGTAGATACATGATCTATAATAGTATACTTCAAATCAAAATGCTGTGCGACCGGTTGGTCTAATATACCATTCTGTATTGCTGTACGTATGACAGACCTTTGGTTGGCCAAATCATTTGTCTTTCCTACATAAAATAAACCACATGTACAGTGTTGCAAGTTTACTATGTAAATAGTGGTGCAGGTAAGTCGGTACTTGTGGAAAAAACATTATTTTTGTTTGGATGAGTGTCCCATAAGGAAGCCATTATATGTCACACTGCCTAAGCACCTGTAACACCCTGGTTTTGTACTTTGTATCCAAGATTTATTATGATAACATGCTCTAGGATCTGTTTTAACAAGTCTGTCCCTTAGGGAACTAGCCCTCCTGTATCCAATGTGTGGAGCAGACATCTGGCCGAAAGGTAACCCTGGTTCAGACCTCAACATTTCCCAATTTCTTTCAAGGCTCTCCTTGATTTCCCTTTTGTCACCGTAATAGGTAGTAAAAAAAAGTTAGACAATCTTGTTTAGACTCCTCATGTTGCATATCCTGTTCCAACATACGTTTTTGTGTGTCCAATACATTACGTGGGTAACTTCTTTGTTAAAGTCGGCCATACATTTCCTGTAGCTGTATCTCGGCCTTCTCACTGTCAGTGTTGTTCCTAAGCACTCTCCTGAATTGAGATTTAGGTAAGGAATGTTTGAGTGCTGGGGGATGACAACTCTTATAAGTCAACAGTGAGTTTTGATCCATATCTTTATGGTTATGTGTTGGCTTAAGTCTTCCATCCTCTTTGTATAGGCATAAGTCCAAAAAGTCAATCTTACTTTGGTTGTATTCCATTTTAAATTTCAAGGCCTTATTCACATCATTCAATTCCTCCAGCCACATCATTAATTGATCTTTAGTGCCCCCCCAGATAAAAAATAAGTCATCTCTATAGCGTTTGAAAAACTTGCTGTGCCAGTTTTTTGTAGAAAGATCTGATGTTCAAATTGAAAATAATTTGTAGTGAGGCAGAATTCCAATAGTTGTAAAAGAATCTCTGGTGCAGGGCCCACATAAAGGTACCTTGAAAGCTGTTTAGCTACTACTTGTATGCCTTCCATATGTGGGATCACTGTATAAAAATTTGTCACATGAAGCGTGACAAGCAGATCCCATGATCCCATGATAGTCCCCAATAAATCTCAATAATGTAGGGGAATCCAACAAAACAATGGCATATTTCTCACTAGTAGTTGTAGGAACAAGTCCACTAGTTGTTGAAGTGATGCAATTGCAGACACACCTGGTCTGCCCGGAGGGGCCCTTTAAGACTTTTGTGAATTTTGGAGAGTGTGTAGAAGATTGACATTCTGGGGTGTTTTGTCGTCAGGTATTCCAATGTTTTTCTATCAATGTAGCCTCCATCATGTATCAAAGGTAAGTATTCATCAATTTGTTTTTTTATATGTTGTTGTAGGGTCCCCAGATAGACATATCTAGGCTTCCACATCTTCAACTGTCCCAAAATGTATTTACGATAATCACTATAATTTAAAAGGACAATTGCCCCTCTCTTACCCGCATGACGGATGATCAGTGAATTTTGTTTAGCCAGTGTTTTTAGGGCCATCATTTCATCTCTGGTTAGATTATTATGAGATAAACCCTTATTCTTTTTAAATTAGGTGTCCATTTCCATCTGTGTCAGCCTGGTATAGGTCTTTTTTTTGTTGCTAGCTGGGTCAAAAAGAGACTTCTTTCTTAAAATGTTTGCATCTCCTTGCATAATGGGGAAATGTTTTCTTTATCTGTTTTCATTGGGGCCGATTTATTATGCCCCAAATGCACCTGTTTCCGCGCAAGCCTCTTTCTCCTTCTTTTTGAGTTTCAACAAGCGTGCATATATGTAAGTGGGTTTATCGGTCATAGGTCCTATAGTCAAGGCCTCAAACAAAATGTGTTTTGCATCATCCTTGGTTAAAGAGACAGTCAACACCAGAATTTTTGTTGTTGAAAAAGAAAGATAATCCCTTTATTACCCATTCCCCAGTTTTGCATATCCAACACAGTTATAATAATACACTTTTTACCTCTGTAATTATCTTGTATCTAAGCTTCTGCTGACTGCCCCCTTATTTCAGTTCTTTTGACAGACATGCAGTTTAGCCAATCAGTGCTCACTCCTAGGTCACTTTACGTGCATGAGCTCAATGTTATCTATATGAAACATGTGAACTAATGACCTCTAGTGGTCAAAATGTATTCAGATTAGAGGCAGTCATCAAGGTCTAAGAAATTAGCATATGAACCTCCTAGGTTTAGCTTTCAACTAAGAATACCAAGAGAACAAAGCAAAATTGGTGATAAAAGTAAATTGGGAAGTTGTTTAAAATTGCATTCCCTGTTTAAATCATGAAAGTTTTTTTTGGACTTGACTGTCCCTTTAATTGAAGCACACTGGCTCCAGGGACTGGATCGGTCACTTCCACTGCCTCATATTTGTCTATATCCATATCACCCAGTGTTAAATCCACCTCTACCTTTCAAGTATTAAAACCAAGCAAGTGTTCCAAGTGTCACAATATTAATCCATAGCATATATAGATACATCAAATTCAAGAAAAGCCAGCACTCACGATCCTTATATGACAACACTTGCTTGGTTTTAATACTTGAATGGTATTATTATTATGGTAAAAAATAAAATAAAACTTACACTAACCTCAAAGTTGGTACTCACCGATGATGATGAGCAGAGCTCCATCTTCATCTCTCCATCTCTATCCATATTCATCCCGGCGGCGGTCCATCTTCTAACTTCATCCTGATGGTGACGGCGACTTCGGTCCTCATCTTCAGACCTTGAACACGGAGATCCTCTTCATGCGTTCTCCAGCCACACACGGAATAGTGAATGTGAGGTACCCTTTTATATAGTAGTACCCTTGCATTCCTATTGGCTGATTTGAATCTTCAAATTCAAATCAGCCTATAGAATGAATTGAAAAAGCTTTCCATTCTATTGGCTGATTTGAATTTGAAGATCCAAATCAGCTAATAGGAATGCAAGGGTACCCTTATATAAAAGGGGTACCTCAGATTCACTATTACGTGTGTGGCTGGAGAACGCATGAAGAGGACCTCCGTGTTGAAGGTCTGAAGAGGAGGGCCGAAGTCGCTGTCGCCACCAGGATGAAGTTAGAAGATGGACCGAGATTAATGGAGAGATGAAGATGGAGCACTGCCCATCATCATCGGTGAGTACCAACATTGGGACCTCCGTGTTGAAGCTCTGAAGAGGAGGAGCGACGTCACCGCAGACCTCCCCGCTGCCACCGGGATGAGGTTAGAAGATGGAGCACCGTTGGGATAAAGATGGATTGATGAAGATGGAGCGATGAAGATGGAGCTCTGCCCATTATCATCGGTGATTTTATAGATTAGGGATTTTATTTTTTTGGGCAGCAAAAGGGCTGAATGCCCTTTTAAGGGCAATGCCCATCCAAATATCCTTTTCGGGGCCATGGGTAATTTAGGATTTCTTTCATTTAATTGGCAAGAGTCCATGAGCTAGTGACTTATGGGATATACAATCCTACCAGGAGGGGCAAAGTTTCCCAAGCCTCAAAATGCCTATAAATATACCCCTCACCACACGCACAATTCAGTTTTACAAACTTTGCCTCCTATGGAGGTGGTGAAGTAAGTTTGTGCTTGATTTTTTTGTTTTCTTCTTTGATAAGCGCTTCTAAGCATTCTGAAGCCCAATTCCTCTCAGAGTACAGTGTTTGTCAGAGGGATGTGAAGAGAGTATCGCCTATTGATTTTTTATGGCTTCCCTAGCGGGAAATCTTCTCAAGGGTTCTCTGTTATCGGTCGTAGGGATTCATCTCCTACCTCCCTTTTCAGATCGACGATATACTCTTATACCATTACCTCTGCTAATAGTTTTCAGTACTAGTTTGGCTATCTGCTATATGTGGATGGGTGTCTTTCGGTAAGTATGTATCATTATTTTGAGACACTCTCAGCTATGGTTGGCGCTTTATGTATTTATATAAAGTTATAAATATATGTATTTACTTATATTTGCCATGAGTCAGGTCTATGTGTATTTCCCTTTGCAGTCTGGCAGTTTCAATATGTGAATCATGTTTTAGGAAGTTTTTGTCTTACCAGGGGTATAGTCTTTTCTTTCTAATGACACGGTGAGTCCACGGATCATCATTAATTACTGTTGGGAAAATCACTCCTGGCCAGCAGGAGGAGGCAGAGAGCACCACAGCAAAGCTGTTAAGTATCAATTTTCTTCCCACAGCCCCCAGTCATTCTCTTTGCCTCTAGTGCAAGAAAGAGGTGAAGCAATTAGGTGTCCTGATTATGATTCTTCTATCAAGATTTTTTTATTTTGAAGTCTGGGCAAGATTGCTCTAGCCTTCCATCACAATCTGGGTGTAGCTGTACTCCATGCTAGTCTCTTCAGCAGGGCTGTGGTGGCTTTAAAGCAGTTAGGAACTTGTAAAATGTGCTTTGTTTTCCTAACATGTTGATGTCCTGGTATAGAAAGCCTGAGTAAGCTTACTCTGTCTTTCTTTTTACACAGGTCTCTGTGAGGAGCGGCATCCTCTCAAACTTTGTGAGTTGTCTGACTGCTGGACGGCTAGAATGCAGGTAAGTGCCTTTTGTTCTTCTGGGGCTAGAAGGCTGGCACTGAAGGGGTTAAGGACCCTCTGCTTGTAGTGGAACATATCCTAATGGATGCTTAGAGCAGTATGCAGGCACATTAGACTTGAGACATGGAGACTTTGGGGTTAACCCCCTTCATAGCTGAGGAAGGGGTTAACCTAATTGGGGCTCTGATCTAAATTTTAGTTCTTTGTTTAGACAGCCTCCCTTTTTTAATGGTCTAAAATGACTAGGTTCAGTAGCAAGTACTGCACCATTTCTTTCGGGATGCATAGCTGTGATGAGGTCTTTAACAGGGACCGAGCACTCATTATGTTTTTTTCTCATTGAGTATATGAGAGGCACAACTTCTCTGAGTTTGTGGGGTCTCATTAGAATGGAAAGGCCTTATGTTCTGTTTATTGACTAATTTAGACTGTAGTCAGTGTTTAAGATTGTGCGGCAGGATGAAGAGCGATTTTTGCACGCTTCATCTCCATGCCGTTTTCATGTCCCCGCCTCCTTCTTTTCAAGTACGGAGAAGCTCCATCTTGGATTGTTAATGCAGTTGAGATAGGCCCTGCCTCGATCTCCGAGTACAGAGCAGCGTTACTATCCTGTACGGCTTTGGGGACTTAGAAGGATAGTTCTGTGAGACAAAGTATAGTAAATATTGTAGTTCCCTTAATCAGTATCTACCTCTGTAATTTTACGATGTATAGAGAAAGTTTTCTCATATTCCTCTGTGGGGTTTGTTAGACTTGTGTTTACAGAGTTTTGCTAGATTTTTATTAGAGCTTGGGGATTAATCATGTTTTTACTCCAATCTGTGTAATAAACATCCCATTGTCGAAATACTTATACCTGCAGTGGGAGTGGGCAGAATTTATGCTGGTTTCATAAGTTACACATTCATATACCTTGGTTTAGGTTAGATTTCCTTCACTAAAGGAAATATTTCCTTAAGTCCAATGATTAATTTTCCTTTTGTTAAAGAATGGAAGATCTGTTCCTAAATGTATATATATTTTGCTTAAATAAATAATAATAAAAAAAAGACAAAAGTAAAAAAAAAATATATACTCTTAAAGTGACTGTGTCATTTTATTTTTTAAAAAATATTTTTTAAAACAAGGTATTTTTAGCCTCATTTCTGCTTGGATGATGCTGTTTGGGCTTAGCCACAGTTTTCTCCTCAAACATCACAAAACCTTTTTATGGTGTCTCATGCAGTGCCCTACGGTTCCTCTCAATCTCCTGGAGGAGTTGTTTGCTGGCAGAATTGTCTGCCCAGGAGTCTTCTGGTATCTGTGGCATGATCTGCTTTTCCTATCTTAAAGGGAATTCGCAAGAAGAAAAATTAGTGAATCAGATATTAGGTTTTCTGCTCCGCTTGCTACGCATATTGCCCTCCTTATAGTCTGATAAGGTGGATAGTAGGTAACATCCGAGGTTTAAATCTCTGATTCGGACAGTTTAATTCCTTCATTTGATGCTGAAGTAGTTTCCTTCAGATTCAGGCCTGAACACCTTTTAATTCAGGAGGGGTTGGCCAACAGGTAGACTTCGACTCCATGTCGTTGTTAATCCTCAAGTATCTAGATCATTTTATATATATATGGGGATTCGTCTGGAAAATATTTTCCTGTTCCCGTAGAGTTTTCTCAGGTATGGGAGAAGTTAAGGAAGCTTTTTCTCCCAATTTCTGTCTGGCATAAGCTGTCTCCTCTACATGGGAGCCCGACGTAGCCATTGTAGTCTAGTGGTTAGTTTGTGGCTTTGTAACTCAAAGTTGTTGGTTAGTTTCCAGCTGCTGATGCTGGATGTTCCTATTTCGTGCTTAATGGTTACTGATCAAAGAACCAGCAGACACAGGTTCTAATCCAATGCAGAGCTTCTGCTCAGCAATCTCACACATAATCTTATGTGTTTTTTTTATTAAAGTTGTCAATCTGGACATCTCTCCATGTAAAGGTTAGATGTTCCTTTAAGGTTGCAGTCTTTATGAGCCAGGATGACATCATTTTGGTGTGACATCTTGTAGGACTCCAATCTGGAGGACTCTGTGGGAAGTCCCAGAACAGATTGGCGGTTAGGCCACTCTTTTATTCTGTGGCTTTTTCCCTTTGTTTTCCAAACAGGAGCAGTTCGAGTCCACTTGGATACCCAGTCAGTCTGGATCGGGGAGGAAGTTGTTAAAGAAACCCGCAGATAAAGCTGCTTCAGCAGGTAGGGTTTGCCCCCGAGCCAGGATCGGATCCTGTAGGGGGCCTTTATATCTGTTTTTCTCATACCTGGATACAAGAGACCCTAGATTTCTAGGGGCTGTGGTCAGAGTTTTCCAGGGTTACATATCCTAATTTAACTCCTTCCTCCCAGGAGCAGGTTCACCTCTCTAGAATAGCTGTACCTGATGAGAGAGGCATTCTCTCTATATATATATAATATATATAGACCTGGAGGGCATGTATGTTTAAGTTTTGCCTTTTCTGTCAAGCACTTTCAGTGTGTGGCTCTTTCATCTATCCTGGCCATAGCTCTCAGAGGGGGCTATACTGTCAGTGATCAGGTTTCAGTGAATTGCTGTGATAACTTTCCTGGACATCATAAGGTTCAGGCTCTATCTTTTCAAAAAGCAAACTCTCATACTGAGGTCTTGTTGTTTTTATTCATTCCACAGATGAAAGTGAATTTGAATTCCATTGTTCCAGCTACAGGGGTAGTTTCTTAGGGTCCTTATTAGTTTCCCTATCTCTGAAAATAAATTTTTGACAGAGGTCAGAAAATAGTGGATTTTTCCTTTTGCCTTTTCTTTTTAGCATTCTACTATTTGGCCATTCTGTGGCTCAATATATGGAGGTAATTGGTCTGATGGTTGATTCATTGGACATCATTCTTTGGCTTGATTCCATCTGAGTGTCTGCTATTATGCATGTTCAGATAGTGGACATGGTGATTCTGTGGCTCTGTCTTGCAGGATAGATCCAGAATTAGTGGTAGATCGCTCGCTTAGTTTGCGGGAGGTAGCAGGATTGTTACCCGCATTCTCCAGTTTTCAGGTGCTTCTGTCTCGGGGCTCATGCTTCCGGAAATTTTCCTGAGTAATACTGACCATGGTCGCTAGCTTGTTGGACGGTGATTATGGAATTGGGAGGAGTCTGCTCTTCCCATAACGATTTTGGAGTTGTAAGCGATCTACATTGCTCTGATGGCTTTGCGTTTTTTATTGGCTCTGGTTGTACAATTTCGTCTCAGCAGTTATGTTAACCACCTGGGAAGAACCTGGAGTTCCTTTGCCATGATTGGCGTGGATTGTTTGGTGGACGGACGCTCACATTGTTGTTTATCCGCTATTCACATTTCAGGAGTGAATCCTGGGAGCGGTCTTTTTGAGCAGTCAGATTTTTCTTCCGGAGATGTTCTCTAGGTTAACCCTCAATTTGGGGTGCTGGAGTTAGAGATGGCAGTACGCCTAGCTTCCAGGTTATGCTAAAGGTCTAGAGATCAGCAAGCTGCTCTGTTAAATTCCCTGACATTGCTTTAGGATTCAGTCTGGCATCACTGTTTCTTAGCTTGCTCCTCTTCCACAGATCATTGTTCGTATCAAACAGAAGAGGCGTAGGTAATTCAGATTATCCCTGTGTGCTTTGCAGGACCTGGTAGGCAGGCCTAGAGGAGTTATCTCTTCACCTTGGAGACTGCCTCTGAGTAAGGACCTTCTGATCAGCGTCCCTTCTGTCATCCAGATTTTGTTTCTCCGAAGCTGTCTGCTTGGAGATTGAACGCTTGTTTTTCTCTAAGTGTGGGTTTTTATATTTGGTTGTGGAGACTTTGATACAGTCTGGTAAGACTGTAACTAGAGAGATTTACCATATAGTATTGATGTGAGTCCAAGGGCTACTCTCTGAGTAGAGTTAGGATTCCTAGAATTTTGTTTTTTCTCCAGGAGGGTCTGGAGAAAGGTTTATCAATTTTGTTAAGCGGCTGGCAGATGAGACAGATGGGCAATCCTTTTGTCAGTCCTTCGTCAGAATCAGGCCTATGTTTAAATCTGTTACTCGTCCTGGAGTTTTCACCTTGTTTTTTAGAGTTTTTCAGCAGGCTCTGTTTGAGCCTATGTGTTCCTTAGGTATTAAGATGTTTCATTTTTTGCTGTTTCTTCTGCTCAGAGAGTCTCTGAACTATCGGCATTATGGTATGATTCCCCTTACCTTATCTTTCAGTCAGATAAGGTGGTTCTGCTTATTAAGTTAGGTTTCCTTCCTAAGGTTCTTTCGGATAGGAATATTACTCAGGAAATAGTTGTTCCTTCTTTGCACAACCTAGATGTGGTGTGTGCGCTGTGATTCTTCTTGCTGGCGACCTAGAATTTTCGCCAGTCTCCTGTTTTGTTTGTCTAATTCTCTGAGAAATGCAAGGACCAGAAAGCTACGACTACTTCTCTTCTTTCTGGCTGAGGAGTATGATTCCTTAGCCTATGAAACTGCTGGACAACAGTCACGGATCATTACATGAGGGCTGTTTCTTCTTCTTGGGCTTTCCAAAATGAATCTTCTGTGGAACAGTTTTGCAAGGCTGCAACTTGGTCCTCTGTACATACTTTTTTCAATTTTTTTTTTAAATTTATACTTTTGCCTTGGCTGAGGCCTCTTTTGGGAGAAAGGCTTTTTTCAAGCAGTGGTGCCTTCTGTTTAGGTTCCCTGTCTTGTCCCTCCCTTATCATCTGTGTTCTCTAGTTTGGGTATTGATTTCCAACAGTAATTAATGATGATCCATGGACTCACAATGTCATTAGAAAGAAAACAACATTTATGCTTACCTGATAAATTTATTTCTTGACATGGGGAGTCCACGGCCCGTCCTGTATTTTTAGACAGGTTTTTGTTGTATAAACCTCAGGCACCTCTGCACCTTGTGTTGCTTCCTTTCTCTCCTTTTTCCTTTAGTCGAATGAGTGGGGGTTGTGGGAAGGGAAGTGATACTTAACAGCTTTGCTGTGGTGCTCTGTGGTCTCTCCTGCTGGCCAGGAGTGATAATCCCAACATTAATTAATGATGGTCCGTGGACTCACCGTGTCAAGAAATAAATAAATTTATCAGGTAAGCATAAATTTAGTTTTTTTTTCAATCTGACTTGTTTTTCTTTTAAAAACTTGCGGGCAAATTAGGCTCGCGAGGACACAAAATGCTGTTATTTTTTGCATCATTCTTGGCGCGAGAATTTTTTGGCGCGAATGTGCATCTATAATAACACAAGTTCGTCATTTCCTGCGTCTTAGTTGATGCCAGGTTGTTTGGCGCGAAGTTGTGTTTGTTATGACGCCAGTTGCGTCATTTCCGGATGTTTGTTGGCGCCAAAAAAATTATATCATTCCTTTTGCATTGTGCGTCATACTTGACGCCAAAACATTTTGTTTTATTTTTCCCCACTTCCTATATGCTCCTTGCCTTCTTTATTCTTGGAGGGCTATGCTATTTGCTTTTTTGTCAATTTTAGGATTTGCATTTTTTCCCCATTCTTGAAACTGCTCTGTGTGGAAATAAGATATTTTTATTTAAATGTTATTTTTTCTTTTACATTTTAAAAGATGTCTCAATCAGATCCTGTCTCAGAAGCTGATGCGATACAGAAGGCTATGGCTGCTATTTTTCCTTCAAATAAACGTAAAAGGTCTTTTAAAACTTCTCATAATACTGATAAAATTTGTAATGACCGACAACATACTGATATATCCACCTCTGAAGAGGATCTCTCTAAATCGGAAGATCCTACTTTAGACATTGACACTGATAAATCAACGTATCTTTTTAAGATTGAGTATATCCGTTCTTTATTAAAAGAAGTGTTGATAACTTTGGATATTGAGGAGTCTGGTCCTCTTGATATTAAATCCAGTAAACATTTAAATTCTGTCTATAAACCTTCTGTGATTACTCCTGAGGTTTTTCCTCTTCCTGGTGCTGTTTCTGATGTGATTGCTAAGGAATGGTCCAAGCCTGGTACTTCTTTTGTTCCTTCTTCAAAGTTTAAAAAGTTGTATCCTTTGCCAGTGGCTAAGTTAGAGTTTTGGGAAAAAGTCCCTAAGGTTGATGGGGCTATTGCTACTCTTGCTAAACTTACTACTATTCCTATGGAAGATAGTGCCTATTTTAAGGATCCTTTAGATAGGAAAATTGAATATTATCTAAGAAAAGCTTATTTACATTGTGACTATATTCTCAGACCTGCCATTTCTATGGCTGATGTTGTGGCTGCATCAACTTTTTGGTTGGATATCTTAGCACAACGGGAAAAAGATTCTGATTTGCATATCATTGTTCGTTTGCTTCAACATGCTAATCATTTTATCTGAAATGCTATTTTTTATATCATCAAGATTGATGTTAAATCTATGTCTTTGGCTATTTTAGCTAGAAGCGCTTTATGGCTCAAATCATGGAATGCTGACATGGTATCTAAATCTAGGTTAGAATCTATATCATCCCAGGGTAATAATTTGTTTGGTTCCCAGTTAGATTGTATTATTTCCACTATTACTGGGGGGAAGGGAGTTTTTTTGCCGCAAGATAAAAAGTCTAAAGGTAAATCTAAAGCTTCTAATCGGTTTTGTTCCTTTCGTCAGAATAGAGAACAGAAAACCACTCCTTCCCCTAAGGACTCTGGCTCCAATTGGAAGCCATCTTTGAGTTGGAATAAATCCAAGCCTTATAAGAAACCAACCAAAACTGCATGAAGGTGTGGCCCTCAATCCAATTCTACTGGTGTAGGGCAGATTGAAATTATTTCAAGACGTTTGGGCAGGTTCCATTCAGAATCATTGGATTCAGAATATTGTCTCTCAAAGGTATTGAATAGATTTCAGAATAAGACCTCCTGTGAAAAGGTTTTTTCTCTCTCACGTTCCAACAAATCATGTGAAAGCTCAGGTTTTTCTGAAATGTGTTTCAGATCTGAAGCTTTCAGGGGTAATTGTACCGGTTCCACTTCTGGAACAGGGTTTGGGTTTTTATTCAAATCTATTCATTGTCCCGAAAAAGGAAAATTCATTCAGACCAGTTCTGGATCTGAAATTTTTTAATCACTTTGTAAGAGTCCCAACTTTCAAGATGGTGACTATAAGGACTATTCTGCCTTTTGTTCAGCAAGGTCATTATATGTCCACAATAGACTTAAAGAATGCATATCTTCGCATTCGATTCAACCAAACCACTATCGGTTTCTGAGATTCTCTTTTCTAGTCAGCATTACCAATTTGTCGCTCTTCCATTTGGCCTAGCGACAGCTACAAGAATCTTTTCCAAGGTTCTCGGTGCCCTTCTATCTGTAATCAGAGAGCATGGTATTGCAATGTTTCCTTATTAGGACGATATCTTGGTATTGGCTCAATCTTTTCATTTAGCAGAATCTCACACAAATCAACTTGTGTTGTTTCTTCAAAGATATGGTTGGAGGATCAATTTTCCAAAGAGTTTCTTGATTCCTCAGACAAGGGTTACCTTTTTAGGTTTCCAGATAGATTCAGTGTCCATGACTCTGTCTTTAACAGACAAGAGACAAATTGAATTGGTTTCTGCCTGTCGAAACCTTCAGTCTTGATCATTCCCTTCTGTGGCTATGTGCATGGAAGTTTTAGGTCTCATGACTGCAGCATCAGACGCAATCCCCTTTGCTCGTTTTCATATGAGACCTCTGCAGCTTTGCATGCTGAATCAATGGTGCAGGGATTATACTTGGATATCACAATTGATATTCTTAAATCCCAACACTCAACACTCTCTGACTTGGTGGTTAAACCATCACCTTATTATTCAAGGGGCCTCCTTTGTTCGTCTTTCCTGGACTGTGATTTCAACAGATACAAGTCTCACAGGTTGGGGAACTGTCAAAGGGTCTCTGACAGCACAAGAAGTTTGGAATCCTCAAGAGGCGAGATTACCAATCAATATTTTAGAACTCCGTGCTATTTTCAGGGCTCTTCAGGCTTGGCCTCTACTAAAGAGAGAATTGTTCATTTGTTTTCAGACAGACAATATCACAACTGTGGCATATGTCAATCATCAGGGTGGGACTCGCAGTCCTTTAGCGATGAAAGAAGTATCTTGAATACTTTCTTGGGCAGAATTCAACTCCTGTCTAATTTCTGCAATACATGTCCCAGGTGTAGACAATTGGGAAGGGGATTTTCTCAGCCATCAGACTTTACATCCAGGGGAGTGGTCTCTCCATCCAGATGTATTTTGTCAGATTGTACAGATGTGGGGTCTTCCAGAAATAGATCTCATGGCATCCCATCTAAACAAGAAACTTCCCAGGTATCTTTCCAGGTCCAGGGATCTTCAGGCGGAGATGGTAGATGCGTTTAGCAGTTCCTTGGCCAGCCCAACCTGTTTACATCTTTCCACCTCTAGTTCTTCTTCCAAGGGTGATCTCCAAGATCATAATGGAACAATTGCATGTGTTTCTGATAGCACCAGCATGGACTCACAGAATTTGGTTTGCGGATCTTGTCCCGATGTCAAGTTACCAGCCTTAGCCACTTCCTTTAAGACCAGACCTTCTGTCTAAATTTCTTCCTAGGTTGTGAATTCTAACAACATTAGTAGGGAAATTGTTGTTCCTTCTTTGTGTCCTAATCCTAAGAATGCTCTTGAAAGATCTTTACATTCTTTAGATGTTGTAAGAGCTTTGAAATACTATATCGAAGCTACTAAGGATTTCAGAAATACTTCTAGTCTATTTGTTGTGTTTTTTGGTTCCAGGAAAGGTCAGAAAGCCTCTGCCAATGCCATTTCTTTGGCATCTTGGCTAAAGCTTTTGATTCACAAGGCTTATTTGGAGGCGGGACAGTCTCCGTCACTGTAAGGAATCTGTTCCAGCTATTCTCTCTCTCCATTCTGTCACATGGTTCCAGACTCACCTGTACTTAAAGGGACAGTCTAGGCCAAAATAAACTTTCATGATTCAGATAGAGCATGTACCTTTAAACAATTTTCCAATTTACTTTTATCACCAATTTTGCTTTGTTCTCTTGGTATTCTTAGTTGAAAGCTTAACCTATGAGGTTCATATGCTAATTTCTTAGACCTTGAAGCCCACCTCTTTCAGATTGCATTTTAACAGTTTTTCACCACTAGAGGGTGTTAGTTCACATATTTGATATAGATAACACTGTGCTCGTGCACGTGAAGTAATCTGGGAGCAGGCACTGATTGGCTAGACTGCAAGTCTGTCAAAAGAACTGAAAAAAGGGGCAGTTTGCAGAGGCTTAGATACAAGATAATCACAGAGGTTAAAAGTATATTATTATAACTGTGTTGGTTATGCAAAACTGGGAAATGGGTAATAAAGGGATTATCTATCTTTTAAAACAATAAAAATTCTGGTGTAGACTGTCCCTTTAAGACATCACCTGACAGCAAACAGGTGCTTAGTTATTGCTCTCTCTAGCTGTTGTTTGCAGCATCGTTTGTCCTCTGCTACTTTGTATGAGAACTTTATTCCTTGGATTACAAGATACACTCAGAGCCTGCCTGTTATATGGGAATTTAACATCTCCAGCTACTAACTCCCGGTGAATACAGCAGCAGCGCTAAGAGCCCCATCTGCTCACCATCAGACTCGCTGGCGTGCACGCTACATTAAGAAGCCATTACAGAAGGCTGCAGCCCTTCTAGAAAAGTAAACCCGTTACACTGGGATCTCACATATCAGATTTGTTTGCATGACTGACTCGGCTTACCAGACTCCTCCCCCCGCTCCTGTGCTAGCTCTACGGGACATCAGTTCACACTGCCGTGTTAGCTCCTAACCTCTCTGGGATTTCCATATACACACTCCTCGCTGTTTAAGCACTTTCAAGCTGTAACACCTTCAAGCCGTTTTTCTTCACAAACGAGCAGTTTGTTTTCTGCTGTGAGAACTGCATGTGCAATCTGGACCAGCGCTGAAGGCAGCGCCTGCACCATTCTGGGACTTACACTGAAACTTAACCCATTCCTGTGTGCTCCTCTGCCAAGTGAACCTTTTTGTAAAACTCTGCACTGCTTACACCTCTTCATTGCATTAAGGATCTCAGACTCAAATTGGCCACTCGGTCTTTAAAAACGAAGTATTATGTTTTGCTAATATAGCAACTCTTGCTACTATTTATGTTCAGTTGCAACAAAAGCCTTTGCTCTGCAACAGTTATATAATTTCATAACAACTTCACTAAAAGCTGCTTGGTCTATGCAGATTAATAGCCCATTTGCTTAGGTGATACAGAATACCCATTTTTTCAACTCTGTAGTTGTGATCCTACTCTCATCATCTATATAGATATTACAGCCTCAGAGAATTACAGCTCATTCTACTAGATCAGTTCCCACTTCTTGTGCTTTTAAGAATGAATCTTCAGTTGGTCAGATTTGCAAAGCAGCAACTTGGTCTTCTTTGCATATATTTACTAAATTTTACCATTTTGATGCATTTGCTTCTTCAGAAGCAGGCTTTGGTAGAAAAAGTCTTCAGGCAGCTGTCTCATTTTGAATCTTCTGCTTATGATTTAAGTTTTTTTTTTCTTGAAATTTTTAAGAAAGACTTATTATTTGGTTTGGATTTAATTTTCTCAGCGAAAATAGCTGTTGTTATTTTATCCCTCCCTCTCTAGTGACTCTTCTGTGGTCTTTCACATCTTTGGTATTTATATCCCATACGTCACTAGCTCATAGACTCTTGCCAATTACATGAAAGAAAACATTTCTGTAAGAACTTACCTGATAAATTAATTTCTTTCATATTGGCAAGAGTCCATGAGGCCCACCCTTTTTATGGTGGTTATGATTTTTGTATAAAAGCAAAATTATTTTTCCAGTTCCTCTTTTTGTATGCTTTTTTACTCCTTATTTTATCACCCCACTACTTGGCTATTCATTAAACTGAATTGTGGGTGTGGTGAGGTATGTATTTATAGGCATTTTGAGGTTTGGGAAACTTTGCCCCTCCTGGTAGGATTGTATATCCCATATGTCACTAGCTCATGGACTCTTGCCAATATGAAAGAAATTAGTTTATCAGTTAAATTCTTACATAAATTAGTTTTTTTTTGTTTTTTTTGGGGGGTGGGGTTGTAATGTTAGAGGGGTTAGTGTTTTTTTGTGTTTTTTCCAACAAAAGAGCTCTTTGCTTTAGGTCAAAGCCCTTTTAAGAGCTATTGGTAGTTTTATTTTTAGAATAGGGTTTTTATTTTGGATTTGTTTATTTTTTAAGGTGTATTAAAATAGGATTAAATATTTTATATTTTTGGATAATATTATTTTATTTTCTCTAAATGTAGACTTTATTATTTTCTGTAATCTTAGGGGTTTTTATTTTTTAAATTTTTGGTAATGTTAGTTTTTATTTTTGGTATTGTAAGACCCAGATTACGAGTTTTGCGTTAGAGGCTATGCGGTGCTAACGAGCAGTTTTCTCTCACCACTCACTTACCTGCAGCGCTGGTATTACGAATTTTCAGAAACCTGTCGTTAAAAGACAAGAAGTGAGCGTTGAGCAAAATTTTGCTCATTACCGCACTCCAATACCAGCGCTGCTTAAGTCAGCGGTGAGCTGGTGTAACGTTCTTGTGCACAATTTCCCCATAGGAATAAACGAGGAGAGCCGGCTGAAAAAAAGTCTAACACCTGCAAAAAAAGCAGCGTAAAACTCCTTACCGCAGCCCCATTGATCCCTATGGGGAAATAAAATTTATGTCTACACCTAACACCCTAACATGAACCCCGAGTCTAAACACCCCTAATCTTACACTTATTAATCCCTAATCTGCCGCCCCCGACATCGCCGACACCTAAATTATAATTATTAACCCCTAATCTGCCGCTCCGGACACCACCGCCACCTACATTATACTTATTAACCCCTAATCTGCTGTCCCCAACATCGCCGACACCTACATTATATTTATTAACCCCTACTCTGCCGCCCCCAATGTCTTCGCCATCACCTACCTACACTTATTAACCCCTAATCTGCCGCCCCAATGTCGCCGCCACTATATTAAAGTTATTAACCCCTAAACCTAAGTCTAACCCTAAAAATAACACCCCCTAACTTAAATACAATTTAAATAAATATTTCTATCATTAACAAACGCCTAGATTATGAGTCTTGCGTTAGCCTTAAAAAGCAGCGTTGGCCGGGCTGCTTTAATGCCCGCTGGTATTACGAATCTTGAAAGGACAGGGTCACCACTCAATTTTTTGGCCAGACTAAGAAATACCACAAATCCACTTATGTCAATTGCGTATCCTATATTTTCAATGGGACTTGCATAGCGCCGGTATTACGAGTCTGACCAAAAGTAAGTGGTAGACCCTCTCCTGTCAAGCTTGGTACCGCATTTTAAAGTCAGTAGTTAAGAGTTTTACACTACAACGCCGTAGCATAAAACTATTAACTAAAGTGCTAAAAAGTACACTAACACCCATAAACTACCTATTAACCCCTAAACTGAGCCCCCCCCCCCACATCGCAAAAACTAAAATAAATATTTTAACGCCTAATCTGCCGAACCGGACATCGCGGGCAACTATAATAAATATATTAACCCCTAAACCGCCGCACTACCGCATCGCAAACACTAGCTAAATATTATTAACCCCTAATCTGCTGTCCCTAACATCACTGACACCTACCTATATTTATTAACCCCTAGTCTGCCGCCCCCAACGTCGCCGCCACTATATTAAATGTATTAACCCCTAAACCTAAGTCTAACCCTACCCCCCCTAAATTAAATATAATTACAATAAATCTAAATAAAATTACTACAATTAACTAAATTATTCCTATTTAAAACTAAATACTTACCTATAAAATAAACCCTATCGGCTAGATTTAGAGTTTGGCGTTAGCCGTCAAAACCAGCGTTAGAGGCTCCTAACGCTGGTTTTGGGCTACCGCTGGTATTTAGAGTCAGTCAGGAAAGGGTCTAACGCTCACTTTCCAGCCGCGACTTTTCCATACCGCAGATCCCCTTACGTCAATTGCGTATCCTATCTTTTCAATGGGATCTTTCTAACGCCGGTATTTAGAGTCGTGGCTGAAGGGAGCGTTAGAAATCTAACGACA
Organism: Bombina bombina; assembly: GCF_027579735.1. NCBI lineage: Eukaryota > Metazoa > Chordata > Amphibia > Anura > Bombinatoridae > Bombina > Bombina bombina. The sequence continues at coordinate 530,963,743 of NC_069505.1, forward strand.
AAACTCCAGCCGCAGAAAAAAAACAGGAGTTAAGAGCTTTCTGGTTCATAAAGCTCGTAACTACTGTGCTCTAAAGTACACTAACACCCATAAACTACCTATGTACCCCTAAACCGAGGCCCCCCCACATCGCCGCCACTCTATTAAAAAATTTTAACCCCTAATCTGCCGACCGCACACCTCCGCCACCTACGTTATCCCTATGTACCCCTAATCTGCTGCCCCTAATACCGCCGACACCTACATAATATTTATTAACCCCTAATCTGCCGCCCCCGCTATCGCTGACACCTGCATATTTTTTTTAACCCCTAATCTGCCGCTCCGTACACCGCCGCAACCTACATTATACCTATGTACCCCTAAACCGAGGTCCCCCCACATCGCCGCCACTATAATAAATTTTTTTAACCCCTAATCTGCCGACCGCACACCGCCGCCACCTACGTTATACTTATGTACCCCTAATCTGCTGCCCCTAACACCGCCGACCCCTATATTATATTTATTAACTCCTAATCTGCTCCCCTCAACGTCGCCGACACCTACCTACACTTATTAACCCCTAATCTGCTGACCGGACCACACCGCTACTCTAATAAATGTATTAACCCCTAAAGCTAAGTCTAACCATAACCCTAACACCCCCCTAAGTTAAATATAATTTTATTCTAACAAAATAAATTAACTCTTATTAAATAAATTATTCCTATTTAAAGCTAAATACTTACCTGTAAAATAAACCCTAATATAGCTACAATATAAATTATAATTATATTGTAGCTATTTTAGGATTAATATTTATTTTACAGGCAACTTTGTAATTATTTTAACCAGGTACAATAGCTATTAAATAGTTATTTAATAGCTACCTAGTTAAAATAATTACAAAATTACCTGTAAAATAAATCCTAACCTAAGTTACAATTAAACCTAACACTACACTAGCAATAAATTAATTAAATAAAATACCTACAATTATCTACAATTAAACCTAACACTACACTATCAATAAATCAGCCAATCAACCAATCAGATTGAACTCCCATTCTATTGGCTGATCGAAACAGCCAATAGAATGCAAGCTCAATCTGATTGGCTGATCGGATCAGCCAATCGGATTGAACTTGAATCTGATTGTCTGATTCCATCAGCCAATCAGAATTTTCCTACCTTAATTCCGATTGGCTGATAGAATCCTATCAGCCAATCGGAATTTGAGGGACGCCATCTTGGATGACGTCCCTTAAAGGAACCTTCATTCGTCGTCTAGAGGTCTTCAAGATGGAGCCGGTCGTCATCGGATGGAAGAACATAGAAGATGCGGCTTGGATGAAGATGTTTGCCGGTCCGGATGTCCTCTTCTGCCCGCTTGGATCAAGACTTCAGCTGGAGGATGGATGTCTTCAGCCCCCCGCTTGGGCTTGGATCAAGACATCGGAGCCAGGACGGATCGGTGTGATACCCGGTGTGGTGAAAATAAGGTAGGAAGATCTTCAGGGGCTTAGTGTTAGGTTTATTTAAGGGGGGTTTGGGTTAGATTAGGGGTATGTGGGTGGTGGGTTGTAATGTTGGGGGGGGGTATTGTATGTTTTTTTTCTCCAGGCAAAAGAGCTGAATTCTTTGGGGCATGCCCCGCAAATGGCCCTTTTAAGGGCTGGTAAGGTAAAAGAGCTTTTCTATTTTAATTTTAGAATAGGGTAGGGCATTTTTTTATTTTGGGGGTCTTTGTTATTTTATTAGGGGGCTTAGAGTAGGTGTAATTAGTTTAAAATTGTTGTAATATTTTTCTAATGTTTGTAAATATTTTTTTATTTTTTGTAACTTAGTTCTTTTTTATTTTTTGTACTTTAGTTAGTTTATTTAATTGTATTTATTTGTAGGTATTGTATTTAATTAATTTATTGATAGTGTAGTGTTAGGTTTAATTGTAGATAATTGTAGGTATTTTATTTAATTAATTTATTGCTAGTTTAGTGTTAGGTTTAATTGTAACTTAGGTTAGGATTTATTTTACAGGTAATTTTGTAATTATTTTAACTAGGTAGCTATTAAATAACTTTTTAATAGCTATTGTACCTGGTTAAAATAATTACAAAGTTGCCTGTAAAATAAATATTAATCCTAAAATAGCTACAATATAATTATAATTTATATTGTAGCTATATTAGGGTTTATTTTACAGGTAAGTATTTAGCTTTAAATAGGAATAATTTATTTAATAAGAGTTAATTTATTTCGTTAGAATAAAATTATATTTAACTTAGGGGGGTGTTAGGGTTATGGTTAGACTTAGCTTTAGGGGTTAATACATTTATTATAGTAGCGGCGAGGTCCGATCGGCAGATTAGGGGTTAAGCATTGTAGGTAGGTGGCAGCGACGTTGGGGGCGGCAGATTAGGGGTTAATAAATATAATATAGGGGTCGGCGATGTTGTGGGCAGCAGATTAGGGGTACATAGGGATAACGTAGGTTGTGGCGGTGTACGGAGCGGCAGATTAGGGGTTAATAATAATATGCAGGGGTCAGCGATAGCGGGGGCGGCAGATTAGGGGTTAATAAGTGTAAGGTTAGGGGTGTTTAGACTCGGGGTTCATGTTAGAGTGTTAGGTGCAGACTTAGGAAGTGTTTCCCCATAGGAAACAATGGGGCTGCGTTAGGAGCTGAACGCTGCTTTTTTGCAGGTGTTAGGTTTTTTTCAGCTCAAACTGCCCCATTGTTTCCTATGGGGGAATCGTGCACGTAAGCAACGCTGGTATTTAGAGTTGCAGTGGCGGTAAATTATGCTCTACGCTCCCTTTTTGGAGCCTAACGCACTGAAAACGCAGCCATTCTGTGAACTCTAAATACCAGCGGTATTTAAAAGGTGCAGGGAAAAAAAAGCATGCGTTAGCTACTCGTGTCGTTACCGACAAAACTCTAAATCTAGCCGTAAGGTAGCTACAATATAACTAATAGTTACATTGTAGCTATCTTAGGGTTTACTTTTATATTACAGCAAATTTGTATTTATTTTAACTAGGTACAATAGTTATTAAATAGTTATTAACTATTTAATAACTTCCTAGTTAAAATAGATTAGGGGTTAATAGATAGGGGTTAATAACTTTAATATAGTGGCAGCGACATTGGGGGCGGCAGATTAGGGGTTAATAAATGTAGGTAGGTGGCGGCGATGTTAGGGACGGCAGATTAGGGGTTAATAATATTTAACTGTTTGTGAGGTGGGAGTGTAGCAGTTTAGGGGTTAATATATTTATTATAGTGGCGGCAATGTCCGATTCGGCAGATTAGGGGTTAACAATTTTCTTTTAGTGTTTGAGATGTGGGAGGGCCTCGGTTTAGGGGTTAATAGGTAGTTTATGAGTGTTAGTGTACTTTCTTTCATGTAATTGGCAAGAGTTCATGAGCTAGTGACGTATGGGATATACAATCCTACCAGGAGGGGCAAAGTTTCCCAAACTTCAAAATGCCTATAAATACACCCCTTACCACACCCACAATTCAGTTTTACAAACTTTGCCTCCTATGGAGGTGGTGAAGTAAGTTTGTGCTAGATTTCTATGTTGATATTCTCTTCTCAGCATGCTGAAGCCCGGTTCCTCTCAGAGTGCAGTGAATGACAGAGGGATGTGAAGGGAGTATTACCTATTGAATGCAATGGTTATCCTAACGGGGATCTATTTCATAGGTTCTCTGTTATCGGTCGTAGAGATTCATCTCCAACTTCCCTTTTCAGATCGACGATATACTCATATACCATTACCTCTGCTGATTCTCGTTTCAGTACTGGTTTGGCTATCTATGTAGAGGAGTGTCTTTTGGTAAGTATGTTTCTTTTATTTAAGACACTCTCAGCTATGGTTTGGCACTTTATATTTAAAGTTCTAAATATATGTTTGTACTTATATTTGCCATGATTCAGGTTTATCAGTATATTTCCTTTTTTGCAGTCTGTCAGTTTCATATTTGGGAAATGCATATAACAAAAAAAAAATTTCTTACCTGAAGTTTTCAAATTGACTCTCTTTTCCAAATTGCAGGCTGTTAGGCTCACGGGAGTGCAAAATGCTATAATTTATTGCGTCATTCTTGGCGCAAGACTTTTTTGGCGCGAGAATTACGTTTGTTGACGTAATTTCATCATTTCCGGCGTCTTAGTTGGCGCCGAGTTTTTTCCCGCGGTTGGGTCATCTATGACGCTTGTGTTTGTTGCAGACGTTTGACATTATTTAAGACTTCATTTCTTTTTGCTTCTTGTTTCCAGAGGCTTATTTTCTTTTGCATTTCTTTCCCATTCCTGAAACTGTCATATAAGGAAATTGATATTTTGCTTTATATGTTGTTTTTTCTCTTACATTTTCAAGATATCTCAAAACTGTTCCTGTATCAGAAAACACTGTTGGATTCCTGCTGACTGATATCAGTCCTACCAAAGCTAAGTTAATTTATTGTAATGTTATGAATTTTTTTATCTTTAGCTATGGTTTGTAATAAGTTATCATGATAAACTTTTACATGCAAAGAAAATGTCGATCAGTATTAATGCATTTTCTATTGCTATTCTTTTAACATCTAATACACAAGATTTACCTTGGAATTTATAAGAATATTTTCTGATTCTATTCAGAAGGCTTTGTCTGCCATCCCACCTTCTAATAAAATTTAAAGGTCTTTTTTAAACTTCTCATTTAGTTGATGAATTTTCAAATGACCGACAACATACTGAATTATCCTTCTCTGATGATTATTTATCTGATTCAGAATATCCTTCATCAGATATTGACACTAACAAATCTACTTTTTTATTTTTTGGAGTACATTTGTTCTTTGTTGATGATGATTTATCTGATTCAGAATATCCTTCATCAAATATTGACACTAACAAATCTACTACATTCGTTCTTTGTTGAAAAAGTGTTGATTATATTGGATATTGAGGAGACTAGTCCTCTTGATTTTAAGGCTAGCTAGCATTTAAATTCTGTTTATTAACCTCCTGTGGTTACTTCAGAGGTTTTTTTCCAGTTCCTAATACTAGGGAATGGAATAGGCCTGGTACTTCTTTTATTCCTTCTTTAAGGTTTTAAAAATTGTATCCTTTGCCAGCAGTTAGTTTGGAGTTTTGGGAAAAGATCCCCAAAGTTAATGGGGCTATCTCTACTCTTGCTAAAACGTACTACTATTCCTATGGAGTATAGTATTTATTTTAAAGATCCTTCAGATGGGAAACTTGTATCTTATCTAAGGAAAATTAATTTATTTTCAGGTCCTTTTCTTAGGCCTGCAATTTCTTTGGCTGATGTTGCAGATGTTTCATCTTTTTTGGTTGGAAACATTAGCGCAACAAGTATCGGATTATGATTTGTTTAGCATTGTTAACTTGATTCAACATGCTAATATTTTCATTTTCTTTTCCTTCCATGGTAATACATTTTTTGGTTCACAGTTGGATTCAATACTTTCAACTGTTACTGTGGGGAAGGGAGTTTTTTTGCCTCAAGATTAAGTTCTAAGGGTAAATCTTAAGCTTATAACTGTTTTTGTTCTTAAAGTGACACTGTACCCAAAAAATTTCTTTCGTGATTCAGATTGAGCATGAAATTTTAAGTAACTTACTCATATTATCAAATTTTCTTCATTCTCTTGGTATCTTTATTTGAAATGCAAGAATGTAAGTTTAGATGCCGGCCCATTTTTGGTGAACAACCTGGGTTGTCCTTGCTGATTGGTGGATAAATTCATCCACCAATAAAAAAGTGCTGTCCAGAGTACTGAAAACCAAAAAAAAGCTTAGATGCCTTCTTTTTCAAATAATGATAGCAAGAGAACAAAGAAAAATTGATAATAGGAGTAAATTAGAAAGTTGCTTAAAATTGCATGCTCTTTCTGAATTACAAAAGAAAAAAATTGGGTTCAGTGTCCCTTTAATAAGGAACAGAAACCTAATTCTTCTCCAAGTAATATGTTTCTAATTGGAAGCTTTCTTCAAAATGGAATGAATTCAAGCCATTTAAGAGATCAATGCCAGCTCCCAAATTCGCTTGAAGGTGCGGCCCTTATTCCAGCTTAGCTGGTAGGGGGCAGGTTAAGATTTTTCTAAAGTTGTTTGGTTCAATTCGGTCCAAACTCCTTAGATTGGAGTACAGAATAGGATTCAGAGTAAGACCGCCTGTGAGAAGTCTTTTTCTCTCTCACATATTCCAGCAATCCCAGTAAAGGCTCAGACTTTCCTGAAGTGTGTTTCAGACCTGGAGTTATCTGGGGTATTCATACCAGTTCCGTTTCAGGAACGGGGTCTGGGGTTTTATTCAGAACTATTCATTCTCCCAAAGAAAGAAATTATTTTGAATTGTCATGTAAGAGTACCATCTTTCAGAATGGCGATTATAAGGTCTATTCTGCCTTTTGTTCAGCAAGGGCATTATTTGCCTACAATAGACTTACAGGATGCATATCTTAATATTCTGTTTCATTCAGATTATTTTCATTTTCTGAGATTCTCTTTTTTTGACAAGCATTACCAATTTGTTGCTCTTTCTTTCTGGCCTAGCGACAGCTCAAGGAATCTTTTCAAAGGTTCTCTGTGTTTCCTTATTTGGACGATATCTTGGAACTTGCTCAGTCTTTTTGTTCTGCAGAATCTCATACGATTCAACTTCTGTTGTTTCTTCAAAGACATGGTTGGAGGATCCTTTTACCAAAAAAAGTTCCTTAATTCCTCAGACAAGGGTCACCTTTTTTAGGTTTCCAGATAGATTGTGTCAATGTCTTTGTCTCTAACAGACAAGAGACAATTTATATTGGGTTCAGCTTGTCGGAACCTTCAGTCTCTATTATTTCCTTCTGTAGCTATATGCATGGAAGTTTTAGGTCTCATGACTGCAGCATCGGACTCGATTCCCTTTGCTCGTTTTCATATGAGACCTCTCCAGTTTTTAATGCTGAATTAATGGTGCAGGGATTATACTAGGATATCACATTTAATATCCTTTAATCCCAATATACAACTATCTCTGACTTGGTGGTTAGATCACCATCATATAGTTCTACGGGTCTCTTTGGTTCATCCAACCTGGACCGTGATCACAATAGATGCGAGTCTTTTCGGTTTGGAAGCTGTCTGGGGATCTCTGACAGCACAAGGGGTTTGGAAATCTCAAGAGGCAAGATTACCAATCAATATTTTGGAACTCCGTGCGATTCTCAGAGCTCTTCAGTGTTTTTGGCTTCTATTGAAGAGAGTGACGTTTATTGGTTTTCAGACAGACAATGTCACAACTGTGGCATATGTCATTCATCAGGGTGGGACTAAACAAAACTTGTAATCTAGCCGTAAGTTTTTTATTTCTAGTAATGTCATTTTTTAAAGGTAAGATTAGGATTTTTTATTTGTTTTTACATTTTAATTTGGGTTAAGTTAGGGAATGTTAGGTTAGGGGGTTTAGATGTAAGTTTATAACTTTGCGTTATGGGTTGATAGCGGTTTTGGGGTTTATAGTTTTATTTAGATTCTTTGCTTTGGGCGGGATGGAGGTTGGTGGTTTAGTGGTTAATAGTTTTATGTATTTATGAGTGTAGGTGAACTTTGTAATATATATATTTTTTTTTTTTTAAATTTTCAACTTTTATTAAAAGAATTACAAGGTATACATTTCCAAACATATATAAGAAACAGCATTGAATCAATTCAACAATGAACGTTATAATAATATCGCTATAATACAATTTTAGCTCGAGATTGACAAAAAAATAATGGTTTTGATCACAAGTACCAGACATAAACTAACAAACATGAATCTATTTGTTATTATATCAAGACAAATGTTATGTAGTTAATCATTCCACACACTTTGCCCTTCACTACCAGCCCTTTATTTGTATGGTGTTGGTCGCCTCGAGGTGGGGGAGGTGGGGAAGTAGTCACGTATAGGAACATATTATGTTACTGAGTGTAAAATATATAATGTTATGTTATGAGGGGCTATTGTAGGTATTTAGATATTTATATATTCCTCCCATAACAAAAGTAAGTCATGATATTCTTCTGTTCTCCTGGTATATGAGTAGTGATATTTTTCCAAATGAAGAGAGTGTGTTACTCTGTCTCTCCATTCAGTAAGAGGGGGGAGATTGATCTTTTTCCAATTTAAGGGAATTAACCTTTTTGCTGAGTCAATCATGATAGTAAGGAGTGTTTGTCTCAGTTTACATGTGATTTTTGGAAATTTATTGAAGAGGAAAAGCCATGGTGTCATAGTGAGAGTCATGTTTATAACTTTTTCAATCTCAGGTTTGAGGGAAGACCAAAAAGACTGAGCTATTGGGCAGGTCCACCATATGTGCTTAAAGTCTCCCACTTCTGAGCAGCCTCTCCAGCACATTGCGGTGGTATTGGGGAACAATTGGTGTAATCTTGAAGGTGTGTAGTACCACCTGCTCAGCAATTTAAAATTCATCTCCTGCACAGATATAGATGTGGAGGCTTTGGTCATTTGTTTGAAAATTATTTGCCAATCAAATTTGTCTAGCTTGGTATCAAATTCTGATTCCCACCTAGATACATATGAGGGAAATGCTGAGTATGATAGGTTAGATAGCAGTTTATAACTGAGGGATAGGATTCCCCTGTGAGGGTTATGGTAGAAGCACATTGCTTCGAAGTTTGAAAGTGGTCGTCTTAGTTGCAGTTTATGGGGGTGCGTTGACAAATAATGAGTAAGTTGTGCATATATATATATACCAGTTTTGAAATTTTTCACTTAATGTATCACAAGGGACTGCTGATATAGTATTTCCCTGTCTGTATATAGAAGAAAGTGTGGGTTGGAATTCCGAATTTGTAATATATTTTTGTTGTGTTTTGTGCAACTTTTTATTTTCGGAAACCAGTTTACCACAGCTCTTAGATCACAGAATAAATTGAAGCTTAAAAGGTGATCGTGATTTTGCTCAGCTTGTAATATCAGCGGAATGAAAATGGATTGCAAAATTGTGATTGCGCTAGCGCAAAATCGTTTGCACCTCACTTATAATCTAGCCCATAATATGTTGCCTTAAAACACACTAGATTAAGAAACACATCTCACACATTCAGAAATAACTCTAATCACAAAAAATAAACTGGGGATGTACCTGTGTTCAGAATTAAGCAATCACATTCAAAATCATGTTAAATAGGAGTCAGTACACACCTGTCATCATTTAAAGTGCCTCTGATTAACCCCTCAAAAAGTTCAGCTGTTCTAGTAGGTCTTTCCCGACATTTTCTTACTCGCAACTTAAAGCAAAAGTCATGGTCCGCAGAGAGCTTTCAAAGCATCAAAAGGGATTTCATTGTTAAAAGGTATCAGTCAGGAGAAGGGTACAAAAGAATTTCCAATGTATTAGATATACCATGATACACAGTGAATACATTAATAATCAAGTGGAGAAAATATGGCGTAACAGTGACATTACCAAGAACTGGACGTCCCTCCAAAATTGATGAAAAGACGAGAAGAAAACTGGTCTTGGAGGCCTACAGCAACATTAAAGGAGCTGCAGGAATATCTGGTAAGTACTGACTGTGTGGTACATGTGACAACAATCTCCTGTATTCTTCATATGCCTGGGCTATGGGGTAGAGTGGCAAGATGGAAGCCTTTTTTCACGAAGAAAAACATTCAAGTCCGGCTAAATTTTGCTAAAACACATCTGAAGTCTCCCAAAAGCATGTGGGAAAAGGTGTTATGGTCTGATGAAACCAAGGTTGAACTTTTTGACCATAATTAAAAAGATATGTTTGGCGCAAAAACAACACTGCACATCACCAAAAGAACACCATACCCACAGTGATGCATGGTGGTGGCAGCATCATGCTTTGGGGCTGCGTTTCATCAGCTGGAACTGGAGCCTTAGTCAAGGTAGAGGGAATTAAGAACAGTTCCAAATACCAGTCAATATTGGCACAAAAGCTTCAGGCTTCTGCTAGAAAGCTGAATATGAAGAGGAACTTCATCTTTCAGCATGACAAGGATTCAAAGCATACATTCAAATAAAATCAAAGGACTGACTTCACCAGAAGAAGATTAAAGTTTTGGAATGGCCCAGCCAGAGCCCAGGCCTGAATCCGATCGAAAATCTGAGGGGCGATCTGAAGAGGGCTGCGCCTTTATAAAGGCTCTTTGCAGCTGAAACCGGTAGATGTACCCTGATTGGCTCACACTTTTTTGAATCTTCAACAGCTCACTGAGCTGACTGAACAGGCACCTGTAACAGCTACATCTCAAGGAACCAAGTAAAGAGGAAGAAATATTCACCAATACTCTGGAAACAGGCTTACCACAAAACCATTGAGTGACTGCACTCTCTTATTTAGAGACTCATCACAAGATCCAGGAACGGATGCCTGTGTGATCACGCAGCTTTATTGGCTGACAGGCTAACACACAGGATTCTTCATCACTATTCACCCAGTGGTGTTAAGGTACTTTATATCACCACTTTATCACATTTGGAATAACATTCCCATCACTTAAAGGACACCTTCCTATGTATGTGCACAATCATTGGAAAATCAATTTATTTTTTTCACTGCCCCTGTTCCTTATATTTTTTGGAAACTAAAATAGACAAATAGCACTTGGACACTTTTTTCATATTTTGCTGGCATCCATTTCATCTCCCCATTGTTTTTATATATATTTCATATTTTTTTAGATATTGTATGTATATTTTATAGATATCTTATATATAGTGATGTCGCAAACATAAACATTTGGGTTGGCGAACGCGAACTTCCGCAAAAGTTTGCGAACCGGCGAACTGCCATTGACTTCAATGGGCAGGCAAATTTTAAAACCCACAGGGATTCTTTCTGGCCACAATAGTGATGGAAAAGTTGTTTCAAGGGGACTAACACCTAGACTGTGGCATGTCGGAGGGGGATCCATGGCAAAACTCCCATGGAAATTTACATAGTTGATGCAGAGTCTGGTTTTAAGCCATAAAGGGCATAAATCACCTAACATTCCTAAATTGTTTGGAATAACGTGCTTTAAAACATCAGGTATGATGTTGTATCGATCAGGTAGTGTAAGGGTTACGCCCGCTTCACAGTGACAGACCAAACTCCCCATTTAAAGGGACAGTCTACAGAATTTTTATTGTTTTCAAAGATAGATAATCCCTTTATTACCCATTTCCCAGTTTTGCATAACTAACACATTTATAATAATATACTTTTAACCTCTGTGATTATCTTGTATCTAAGCCTCTGCAAACTGCCCCTTTTTTCAGTTCTTTTGACAGACTTGCAGTCTAGCCAATCAGTGCCTGCTCCCAGATAACTTCTCGTGCACAAGCACAGTGTTATCTATATGAAATAAGTGAACTAACACCCTCTAGTGGTGAAAAACTGTTAAAATGCAATCTGAAAGAGGTGGGCTTCAAGGTCTAAGAAATTAGCATATGAACCTCCTAGGTTAAGCTTTCAACTATGAATACCAAGAGAACAAAGCAAAATTGGTGATAAAAGTAAATTGGAAAATTGTTTAAAATTACATGCTAAATCTGAATCATGAAAGTTTATTTTGGCCTAGACTGTCCCTTTAACGCACCACAAACAACCGCAAACAGTCCATTTGCACAACCGCAAACTCCCCATTTGCACAAGGTTGGATACCAAGCTAGCCATGTCCCGTTCCTTGTCCTCACTGATGTCATTGAAGGTCTCTTCCTCCACCCAGCCACGTACAACACCAAGGGTCCCTGAAAGGTGACAATAAGCCCCCTGGGACGCCTGCTGTTTTTGGTCTTCTACCTCCTCATAGCCACCTTCCTCCTCTGACTCCTCTTCTTCAGACTCCTCTCTCTGCATTGCCTCTCTCTGCATTATTATAAGGTGTGTTAAGTAGTACTATTCCTATCAGTTTAATCCCTGTTACGTCCCCTATCAGGGGACGTGTATATGGCATCGATTTTAGGAACCGGGAGATGGAAAAAGATGCTTTGTCGGTCCTCCTACTTCAAATTTGGGGCACTGCGCGTGCAATCTAATGTGCCACCAGATAGGAGTGGTGTGTTAAGTAGTACTATTCTTATCAGTTTAATCCCTGTTACGTCCCCTATCAGGGGACGTGTATATGGCATCGATTTTAGGAACCGGGAGATGGAAAAAGATGCTTGGTCGGTCCTCCTACTTCAAATTTGGTGCACTGCGCATGCAATCTAATGTGCCACCAGATAGGAGTGGTGTGTTAAGTAGTACTATTCTTATCAGTTTAATCCCTGTTACGTCCCCTATCAGGGGACGTGTATATGGCATCAATTTTAGGAACCGGGAGATGGAAAAAGATAATAATAATAATAATAATAATGGTTGCGCATCACTATAATTCATTTCTTCCAACTGATGTGTAAATAACTCCTCTGACAGATCAAGTGAAGCGGCTGTGGTGCTAGTGGTGGTGGTGGCAGGCAGGCGAGTGGTAACTTGAGAGGTGCCCGAAGCTAAGCTGGAGGAGGATGGTGCGTCAAGGTTCTGAGCGGAAGCTGAAGAAGATTGGGTGTCCTGTGTTAGCCAGTCAACTATGTCCTCAGAAATGTTCGAGTTCGGGGTATGTGGCCTCTGAACACTGGGCATTATTCTAGGGCCAAAGGGAATCAAAGCACCACAAACACGACGGCCCCTGTGGGGTGGCCTGCCTCTGCCTGTCATTTTTTTTCGAAAAGTTTTTTTTTTTAAATCTACACTACTGTTACACCAGATATGAGTTGCACTGGGGTGACACTGTGCCCTGGCAGGCACTGAAACGCACACGCGTGAAGGAAACTGACTGCTATTATTTAACACAGTCAAAAAAGTGTTGTTTTTTTTAAATCTACACTACTGTTACACCAGATATGAGTTGCACTGGGGTGACACTGTGCCCTGACCTTTACAGATTAGAACTACGATAGTCTGAAAGCCGGACTTCCGGTTGGGGAGGAGTTGTGCAGTGCACCTGCACACCGGTGTGGTGAGAGGACGCCGATTCAGCAGCTCCCCGCTCTCCGCCACTTATCCTGGAAGCTTGCCCAGGTTTGAAGTGTAGCGCTCTGCAGGGAACCGACCTGCGTGAGAGGTGGAAGTCCAAATAAGCCTAGTTTGGCCACGACTGTGCTGCAGTCATCATTTTACTGATATCAATTCTACAACCTGCCACGGGAAAGAGGTAGCCGAGGACGGTGGTACTGGATGTCGAGGGTCTCCCCCGGTTGGGCAAAGTGCTGCTGAAGTGGCCTAAGATACAACTCCCCGGGTTTGTCTTAGCCTGGTTCTGGTAGCCTGGAAGGAGATCCTACTGATTGGGCCGTAGCGGTAACACAGGCTTTACTCCTGGACGCTCCCTGGTGAGTAGCAGAGTGAAGCCGAGAACGCCAGGATATCTGAAAGCCCGTGACAAGAAAAGGCATCCTGGGTAGAGCGGTCGATATACAAGCCTGTGGTGAATGGTTGTGATCGTACTGAGCTGCTTTACCCACAAAATTGGTCGCAGTATCCCAGGCTCCCCCTTTGGAGGAGGGGAGTTTGACAACTAAAGAGGAATGGTTCAGCTTGCCGCACAGCTGCTGGGGAAAGACGTGGATTGCCGCTGTACCTGCCTGGTTGTACTTTGATGCCGCGTCTGTGTGGTAAGCCAGGAATCAACCTGGTTCCTTAAGAAGGGCTGCTTTGTTTAAGCCTTAGAGTTTAAAAAGTATTTGCTGGGGAACAGGTTTTTTCTTCCTGCCTGCTACTGGTGGTTACTTTTGGGTGCTGGAGCTGATTGATTTTTTCAAGACCCCTTGCAGTTATTGTTAGTTGTAAAGCCGCACTTATTTGGCGTGGTTTATGGTGAGCTAAATACCATAGCCCAGTCCCCCACTACAGCCTGGGTATCAGTGGCGGTGAGGAAAAGATAGAGCATCCTGTGTGTTTTTACCTGATGCGGGACTACAGTGTATAAGCTGTGAATATAACTGCTTCAGTCGCTTAGACCAACTGGTTGGGAGTCGGGTGGAAAAAAAGGTTGCAGCAAAACTCCAACGTTTAATGCGGGGGATTGCAGAAGTTAAGTGCTCCTTCCTAGATAATTTTATAAAAAAAAAAAAAAAAGAAAGTTAAGTGACCAATTGAAGTTATCTTATTGGACAGAGCAAGCTGGCGGGTCCCCAGCAATACTGACTTTCTGACCTTTTGATTATAACTGTGGCTTGGCTTCTTTTTTCCTAAACAAAGTTTTTTCCCTTCCCTTGTTATTTTATTTGTTTCTTTCTTTCTTTTTTTTTTTCTCTTGCTTATGTTTTAAAATGTTACCAGCTGTTACTAAGTGTTACCAAAGGTATTAGCTTAATACCTGGGTCTAGAAGGGCTGTTTGTCCGATATTACAGTAATAAGGTTGATAACTATTTCCTACGGTTTGTAAAAGATTGATGTGTGGTTAGTCCAGTCACGTATATAAAGGCTGGCAATAGACTTGGGGCTGCAATGTGAAATTTATCCTATTCTAATTAATATGGAGAATTAAGATGTGTTTAGGGTTTCAGTTATAGATAGGACTTTCTTAAATCATAGATTAAGGGCTTCAAGTATGAATCCTAGTTTGCAGTTTTGTGCAGGTTCTGCCTTATAAGAGGTATTGTACCCGACAGCTACATAGTCATTTTTAGGGCTAAAAAAAAAAAAAAATCTTATTGAATTCTCCTTACCGGTGTCAGGGATAAGAGATAGCTTTGTAGAGAGTGTCTATGCTAAAGGCAATGATGGTTCATGCTTAAAAGAAAAAAAAAAAAAAAAAAAAAAAAAAAAAGGAGGAAAAAGAAAAAAGAAAAAGGAGAGAGGAACCAGGGTGAAGAAGGAAAAGAAAAGGAAAATAAAAGAAAAGTTTGTTTTTGAGGGATCTATATCAGTGAGTCTCCTAATACTATAATTCTCCTTTATGGGGTCTTGCTCTTTCTACATTATTTTTTCACAGTGTATGTGCGGTGCATAGTCCTAGGAACCAAGGGCCCATCTTTCACAGGAGGGGCACGGGCCCCCCTTCAGAGATTTTTTTGTTTTTCTTGTTGGCACTTGTAAAATTTCAAGGCCAGTCTAGGCCATATTCACGTATTAATAAGGGTTTCGTCTCTTGCATTAGAGGGGTCGGATCTCTTTCTTAATTTCTTGCACATATATTATATATACACACACTTTGGGGTGTTTTTTTTTTGTTGTTTTTTTTTCTCTCTTCCCCTTCTCTTTTCTGCTTATTCTCGTTCACGGGTGGTTTTTCTGGGCACGCACCCCTCACATAAGGTTTTATGGATAAATATTTACAGGGGAAATCTTCTCCCAAAATGCCCTTTAAAGCAAAAGATAAAAAAGCTAAAGGGTCGGAACCTTTCCTCGACACTTCGGTTGAACCGGTATCTAACCTCGGGGATACTCACTCTTTATTTTCACAGCTGTCTGAGCTATTCTCTCCCCAATTCGAGATGATCAGAAAAGAATTAGGTTCTATTTCAACTGAAATTACTACTTTGGCAGTAGAAGTAAGGCAGTTCTCACATAGAATGCAAGAGGCTGAAAATAGAATTTCGGACCTAGAAGATCAAGTCAATTCTCAGGAAACCTTAATATCCCAACAGGATATTAAAATCACTAATCTTCAGGGGCGTCTAGTCGATCTTGAAGATCGGGCTAGACTAAATAATATTAAAATTGTGGGTCTCCCGGAAGATGCTGAATTTGAAGATCTATTGAAGTTTACCTCTGTCATACTCCCGCAGAAGCTGGGTGTCCCACAATCTAAGTTACCTATTATGATTGAGAGAGCCCATAGAATTGGTCCTAAAAAAATACTGATTCAGGTCAAAGTTGAAGTAGGGTGTGCATATGCAAGGTGCTAACTTTCCAGGACAAAATTGAAATGTTGAAATTGTTTAAGAAACTAACGGCTAGATTTAGAGTGGGGCGGTAGCCGTGAAAACCAGCGTTAGAGGCTCCTAACGCTGGTTTTTACCGCCCTCTGGTATTTGGAGTCAGTCAGGAAAGGGTCTAACGCTCACTTTGCAGCCGCGACTTTTCCATACCGCAGATCCCCTTACGTCAATTGCGTATCCTATCTTTTCAATGGGATCTTTCTAACGCCGGTATTTAGAGTCGTGGCTGAAGTGAGCGTTAGAAATCTGACGACAAAACTCCAGCCGCAGAAAAAAAACAGGAGTTAAGAGCTTTCTGAGCTAACGCCGGTTCATAAAGCTCTTAACAACCTCACTGCTACTATAATAAAGTTATTAACCACTAATCCGCCTCACTCCCGCCTCAATAACACTATAATAAATAGTATTAACCCCTAATCTGCCCTCCCTAACATCGCCGACACCTAACTTCAAGCATTAACCCCTAATATGCCGACCGGAGCTCACCACTACTATAATAAATTTTTTAACCCCTAAAGCTAAGTCTAACCCTAACACTAACACCCCCCTAAGTTAAATATAATTTAAATCTAACGAAAAAAATTAACTCTTATTAAATAAATTATTCCTTTTTAAAGCTAAATACTTACCTGTAAAATAAACCCTAATATGGCTACAATATAAATTATAATTATATTGTAGCTATTTTAGGATTAATATTTATTTTACAGGCAACTTTGTAATTATATTAACCAGGTACAATAGCTATTAAATAGTTAATAACTATTTAATAGTTACTTAGTTAAAATATATACAAAATTACCTGTAAAATAAATCCTAACCTAAGTTTCAATTAAACCTAACACTACACTATCAATAAATTAATTAAATACAATACCTACAATTATCTACAATTAAACCTAACACTACACTATCAATAAATTAATTAAATAAAATACCTACAATTATCTACAATTAAACCTAACACTACACTATTAATAAATTAATTAAATACAATACCTACAAATAAATACAATTAAATAAACTAACTAAAGTACAAAAAATAAAAAAGAACTAAGTTACAAAAAATAAAAAAATATTTACAAACATTAGAAAAATATTACAACAATTTTAAACTAATTACACCTACTCTAAGCCCCCTAATAAAATAACAAAGCCCCCCAAAATAAAAAAAATGCCCTACCCTATTCTAAATTAAAAAAGTTCAAAGCTCTTTTACCTTACCAGCCCTGAAAAGGGCCCTTTGCGGGGCATGCCCCAAAGAATTCAGCTCTTTTGCCTGTAAAAAAAAAACATACAATACCCCCCCCCAACATTACAACCCACCACCCACATACCCCTAATCTAACCCAAACCCCCTTAAATAAACCTAACACTAAGCCCCTGAAGATCTCCCTACCTTGTCTTCACCTCACCGGGTTCAGCGATCAGTCCAGAAGAGGGTCCGAAGTCTTGATCCAAGCGGCGGCTGAAGAACTCCATCATCGGGCTGAAGTCGGAAGTCCATCATCGGGATGAAGTCTTCTATCAAGCCGCATCTTCAATCTTCTTTCTTCCGGAGCGGAGCGGAGCCATCTTCTTCCCAGCCGACGCGGATCCAACCTCTTCAAGCGACGCCTACTCGTCGAATGACGGTTCCTTTAAATGACGTCATCCAAGAGGGCGTCCCTCGAATTCCGATTGGCTGATGGATTCCATCAGCCAATCAGAATATTCCTACCTTAATTCCGATTGGCTGATTGGCTATCAGCCAATCGGAATTCGAGGGACGCCATCTTGGATGATGTCATTTAAAGGAACCGTCATTCGGCTAGTAGGCGTCGGTTGAAGAGGATGGATCCACGTCGGTTGGGAAGAAGATGGCTCCGCTCCGCTCCAGAAGAAAGAAGATTGAAGATGCCGCTTTATAGAAGACTTCATCCCGATGATGGACTTCCGACTTCAGCCCGATGATGGAGTTCTTCAGCAGCCGCTTGGATCAAGACTTCGGACCCTCTTCTGGACCAATCGCTGAACCCAGTGAGGTGAAGACAAGGTAGGGAGATCTTCACGGGCTTAGTGTTAGGTTTATTTAAGGGGGGTTTGGGTTACATTAGGTGTATGTGGGTGGTGGGTTGTAATGTTGGGGGGTTATTGTATGTTTTTTTTTACAGGCAAAAGAGCTGAATTATTTGGGGCATGCCCCACAAAAGGTCCTTTTAAGGGCTGGTAAGGTAAAAGAGCTTTGAACTTTTTTTTAATTTAGAATAGGGTAGGGCATTTTTTTATTTTGGGGGGCTTTGTTATTTTATTAGGGGGCTTAGAGTAGGTGTAATTAGTTTAAAATGGTTGTAATATTTTTCTAATGTTTGTAAATATTTTTTTATTTTTTGTAACTTAGTTATTTTTTATTTTTTGTACTTTAGTTAGTTTATATAATTGTAGTTATTTGTAGGTATTGTATTTAATTAATTTATTGATAGTGTAGTGTTAGGTTTAATTGTAGATAATTGTAGGTATTTTATTTAATTAATTTATTGATAGTGTAGTGTTAGGTTTAATTGTAACTTAGGTTAGGATTTATTTTCCAGGTAATTTTGTAATTATTTTAACTAGGTAACTATTAAATAGTTATTAACTATTTAATAGCTATTGTACCTGGTTAATATAGTTACAAAGTTGCCTATAAAATAAATATTAATCCTAAAATAGCTACAATATAATTATAATTTATATTGTAGCTATATTAGGGTTTATTTTACAGGTAAGTATTTAGCTTTAAATAGGAATAAGTTATTTAATAATAGTTAATTTATTTCGTTAGATTTAAATTATATTTAACTTAGGGGGGTGTTAGGGTAAGACTTAGCTTTAGGGGTTAAAAAAATTATTAGAATAGCGGTGAGCTCCGGTCGGCAGATTAGGGGTTAATGTTTGAAGTTAGGTGTCGGAGATGTTAGGGAGGGCAGACTAGTGGTTAATACTATTTATTATAGGGTTATTGATGCGGGAGTGAGGCGGATTAGGGGTTAATACATTTATTATAGTAGCGTTGCGGTTCGGTCGGCAGATTAGGGGTTAATTATTGTAGGTAGGTGGAGGCGACGTTGTGGGGGGCAGATTAGGGGTTAATAAATATAATATAGGGGTCGGCGGTGTTAGGGGCAGCAGATTAGGGGTACATAGGGATAATGTAGGTAGCGGCGGTTTACGGAGCGGCAGATTAGGGGTTAAAAAAAATATGCAGTTGTCAGCGATAGTGGGGGCGGCAGAATAGGGGTTAATAAGTGTAAGGTTAGGGGTGTTTAGACTCGGGGTACATGTTAGAGTGTTAGGTGCAGACGTAGGAAGTGTTTCCCCATAGAAAACAATGGGGCTGCGTTAGGAGCTGAACGCTGCTTTTTTGCAGTTGTTAGGTTTTTTTTCAGCTCAAATGGCCCCATTGTTTTCTATGGGGGAATCGTGCACGAGCACGTTTTTTAAGCTGGCCGCGTCCGTAAGCACCGCTGGAATTTAGAGTTGCAGTGGCGTTAAATTATGCTCTACGCTCCCTTTTTGGAGCCTAACGCACTGTAAACGCAGCCATTCTGTGAACTCTAAATACCAGCGGTATTTAAAAGGTGCGGGGGAAAAAAATTAGATTGGATTGCAGGTAAAAACATTTCAGAGAATAGGAGAAGTTCAAAGTACTTTTTAAGATTTCCCAGAAATTGCAGGTCTATGATATATGGCGCAGGTTAAATCCAGATACTCAGAATTTTACATGCGAATCTAAGGCGCATAGGAGGTTTTCTCGTATAGACCTATTCCTAGTCACAGAATCTTTGCCCGTGGCGAAATTAGAAGCGGAGATTGGGGAGATAGTGATCTCGGACCACGCAATTATTTCCCTAGTTTTGTTTTTCCAGGATAAAAGGGACGTCAAGTCTCCTAGATTCTTCTATCTGAGATTTCTTTATAATGATCCTAGATTTTTGTCTTGGATAGAATATAAGTGGCAGGAGTATTCTAGGTTTAACTCCGGGTACATGCATAAAATAGAGGTTTTCTGGGAGGCGGCCAAAGCCGTGCTGAGGGGAGATATTAAGGGATATATGGTGGCACGGAATAGGAAATCTTGGGCGAGGGATACTCAATTGTCCAACCAAGTCAGAAATGCTTTTAGGAAATACTGTAGCGACCGCTCAAAGATTAACTGGAAGCTGTATATAGATGCCAGAAAGGAAAGGGATGCTTTCTTGTTACAAAAACATCAGCAAGAGGAGATAAAAATTAATCTACGATTTAGAGGTATCCATGGTAGCTCTGCTAAACACTTGGCCAGGCTGGTTAAAGCTAGGAATAAGAAGAACCTTATCCCAGTAATCCAGGTAGAAGGGGGTCATCCTGCAGATGTTGATGAAATATCCAGAGCTTTTTTCCGATTTTATCATCAATTATATTCGGAAGGAGAATTCAACCAAGACAATCAG
This sequence comes from Bombina bombina, assembly GCF_027579735.1. Classification (NCBI taxonomy): domain Eukaryota; kingdom Metazoa; phylum Chordata; class Amphibia; order Anura; family Bombinatoridae; genus Bombina; species Bombina bombina. The sequence goes on from NC_069505.1 coordinate 530,984,123, forward strand.
ATAGAATTTTGGTCATCGATCTCTGTTCCTAAAATTCAAAAAGAAGAACTGGATATGTTAAACGCACTGGTCTCAGCTGAAGAGATAAGTAAAGCTATATCACGGGCCAAGCTTAATAAAGCAGCAGGGCCAGACGGGTTACCTGTTGAATTCTATAAAAGTCTGGCTGGTCAGGTTATACCAATTTTAGAATGATTATTTAATGAGTATTTTCTATCAGATAACACTATTTCCGCCCCCTTTCCAGCAGCTAATATTTCGTTGATATTAAAAAAAGGGAAAAACACGAAAGATCCGGCCTCTTATAGGCCTATTTCGGTCCTGAATGCGGACTATAAAATTCTAGCCTCAATTGTAGCCCAGAGATTAGTTTCTTGTCTGGATAGGTTGATCCACCCGGATCAGGTGGGTTTCATGGCAACTCGTAGTTCATCGAAAAATATAAGGAAATTAATAACTTTAGTCGATTTTGTCTGGAATACAGAACAGTTTGAAGAGAGGACTGATCTTAAGGATTTAGCGGTCCTCACATTAGATGCGGTCAAAGCATTTGACTGCATCTCGTGGAGGCATCTTTTTGCTACATTAACTAAATTTGGTTTTGTTGGTAATTTCTTTAATTTTGTTAAAAAAATATATCAGAATCCGGTGCCGTATTTGTTAGTAAATGGTAGGATCTCTCCTAGCTTACAACTGTACAGAGGTACGAGACAGGGTTGCCCTCTCTCGCCGCTTCTGTTTAACATTATTTTGGAACCGTTGGCGATAAGACTACGGGAGGTTCTGCCTGGTATCCAGCTGGGCGGGCAGAACTTGAAAATGCTCCTATACGCGGATGATATCTTATTATTTTTGAATAAAACAGCAGTTACTATCCCGAGAGTGGTTGATACGATAAAGCATTTTAGTACATTCGCCGGCTATAAAATTAACATGGAAAAGAGTGACCTGATGTGGCTTGGACGCCAGAGGGGGGATCGACCCAGTACAATATTCCGTAATGTCAATGCGATTAAATATTTGGGGTTGGAGATAGATAGAAATCCGAAACAGTGGTATCAGGCAAATTTTACGTCTCTCTTTCAGAAAATCCAGGAAGATCTTAAGCTTTGGGCTGGTTTTCCACTGTCACTGCCTCGGTTAATCTAATAAAGACCATAATTTTTCCCAAGATTCTTTATTATCTTCAAAATTTACCTCTTATGATCCTTAATAAGGACTTAAAGAACCTGTCTTCATGGTTCTCGAAGTTTCTGTGGAAATCTAAAAAATCCCGAATTTCGAATAATAGGTTAATGCAGAAATTCATGGGGGCAGGCTTGGCCTTGCCTAGTATTAGATTATATAATGGGGCATCATTAATTAAAATAGCAGTTGACTGGATTGCCCAGGCTAACCTGGTCACTACATATGATCTAGAATCTCATCTGGTCAAACCTTGGTCTTAAACGGCTCTCCTGCATTGTGCGCCGCAGTCTCTACCGATAAGGGTTTTTTCCCTTATCTCAGTAAGGAATATAGTGGTGATCTGGCATAAATTTTGTAAGCTGTGTAAAGTTGATCCTTTTTTCTCTGACTTTTTACCCATTAGAGGGAACCCTTTATTCTTACCTGGGCTAGACCAAAAATGTTTTCAGGTCTGGCAGACGGGGGGGTTGGTATACTTGAATCAGCTCCTTAATATTGATCGTCAGATTTTGCCTTGGGAGACTATTAGGGAGAAGTTCTCTCTTCTGAGTGTTAATCGGTTTGCCTACTTCCAAATTTGACATTTTCTCAGCGGACAAAGATGGTATGCAACGGGGAGATGGGAATGGCCCGAGATTAAGAGTTGCATCAGAAAATTTAATACTGGTGATGCATCTATTTCACTAATCTATGACATTATGTTGACGAAACAGGGTATTCTGGAGGAGGATAAATTAATCCGATCCTGGTTACCATATATTCCGTCGATAGACCAGGAGATGTTAATCAACAGCCTGGCAACAGTGGCTAGATATCCGATAGTAAGCTGGAAAGAATCTCACTTAAAACTATTAAATAACTATTATTATTCTCCAGCGAGATTAGCTAATTTTTTTCCTGGTAAAACCTTTAAGTGTGAACACTGCTCGTTTGTTCAGGCTGATATTTGCCATATGTTATCGACCTGCCCTAAAATTTCGCAATTATGGCAGAAGATTCAATACTGGTATAATAGAGTTTTTGAAAGTACTATTTCCCTTTCTCTAAAAGATATAGTGTTGCTTTTTCCTGATGAGAGAGCCAATCTGACCCTGCGTATCCTAAATACTATCATACTAATTGTGAGATATAATATCTTTAAAAAATGGATATCAAAGGCACCTCCTTCTCTCGCATCAGTACTGAGGGACATTCAAGCTCAGATTATTTTTGAATCTTTTCATCTACAGCAAATATCGGAAAGAAGAATTAGAAAATTCTTGGAAGGTTGGGCCCCGGTTATTAAGTCATATACTTCCTGCCTCCAGAAGCAGATCTTACTGCCCTTTTTGGCCTTGGTAAGCTTTGCTGAGTTGGTTATACTACAGGTGTTCTCGGATACATGGTTAAGGAATGCGGGTGATATAGACTAAGAAGGGTAATGTTAAATTTGGGTGATCAATATGCATTGTTATATTCGATTCCGGTAGGGGGGGGTTTCTTTCCCTTTTTCTTTTTTTTTCTTCGTTTTGGTTAGTGTTGGTTTGTGTTGTTTTGGTTTTATTTTGTTTTTCTTTTGTTTTTATCTATGTATATGTGGTAAATATTAGCCATTACAATGTTAACGGATATGGGTTAACTTATAAGGACAAAATGTAGTTTAAATTTTGTATTTTTTCTCTCTTCTCTTTTGTTTGGTTGTTCTTTTTTTTTTTTTTTTTTGCTTTTGTATTTTGGAAGAAGATTTTGTTGGCAAATTTTTGTCTGTCCTGCGTGACAGTAATTTTGTTGAGATTATGTTATTTTGTTTTGTTTGGAATGGCTATACCCAATAAAAATATTTAAAAAATAAAATAAAAAATAGAAAGAATCAGATAATCTTCCAGTGGAACAGAGAAAGTGTTTGGATTGGAATGTTTTTTTTTTTTAAATCTACACTACTGTTACTCCAGATATGAGTTGCACTGGGGTGACACTGTGGCCTGGCAGGCAGGCCCTGAAACGCACACGTGTGAAGGAAACTGACTGCTATTATTTAACACAGTCAAAAAAGTGTTGTTTTTTTTTAAATCTACACTACTGTTACACCAGATATGAGTTGCACTGGGGTGACACTGTGCCCTGGCAGGCAGGCACTGAAACGCACACGTGTGAAGGAAACTGACTGCTATTATTTAACACAGTCAAAAAAGTGTTGTTTTTTTTTAATCTACACTACTGTTACACCACATATGAGTTGCACTGGGGTGACACTGTGCCCTGGCAGGCAGGCCCTGAAACGCACACGTGTTCTCATCTTGTTACTCTCTGACACAGCTCTTGCCTGGGCTAATCCCTTGTGGGAGACTAATAAACCTGTGATTTCAAATTACCCTGAATTTGTGGCCTCCTTTCAAAGGGTATTTGATGTTCCGGCTCACTCCTCCTCTGCTGCTAAACGACTCATGTCCATTCAGCAAGGTACAAGATCTGTTGCTCAGTATGCTATTGAGTTCTGTACGCTTGCTGCAGAGGTTGGTTGAAACAATGAAGCCCTTGTTGCCACCTTCTTTCATGGGCTCTCTGATGCGATTAAAGACAAAGTTGCTGCCAGAGATTTACCGTTGTCTCCTACGTGTTCATTCCCACCCATGCCTCCCTCTACTCCCATGCCTCCTGGTCCTGAGTCACCAGGATTCACGCGTCTCTCCGCGGCGGAGAGGGTCTTTAGGAGGAGGGAGGGGCTCTGCCTCTATTGTGGGTTTCAGGGCCACCTTTTGAAGTCTTGTCCTACACGGCCGGGAAATGCTCACACCTAAGTTCCTGTCGGGGGCAGACCTTGGGTGGTTTATCCTCGTCCCCGGAACTGCTTAAGGAGAAACCTTTGGTAAAGGTTGTCCATTCCTGGGTGGACTCCCCCATAGTCACCCAGGCCCTTGTTGACTCCATTCCTGTTTTGCCTCGGTCTGTTCCACTTGCTATTGAGGCCATTGATGGCAGGCCACTTCAGCCCACACTTGTTACTCACGAAACTGCTCCATTGTCCATGGCTGTTTGGGCTCTCCATTTTGAAACCCTCCAGTTCCAGGTGATAAACTCTCTGCATTTTCCGGTTGTTCTGGGTTATCCCTGGCTCCAAAAGCACAATCCCAGTATCGACTCGCGCAGGTCCAAAATTTTGTCGTGGTCCCCGCAATGTATTTCCACTTGTCTTCAGAAACCAGTTAAAGTCTTGTGCACTTCTTTGGTATCTCAATTGCCAGAGGAGTACTGAAAGTTCCTAGACATTTTTGACAAGGTGTGTAACGGTACGTTGCCTATTTACCGTTCTTACAATTGTGCCATAGACCTGCAACCCAGAGCCATTCCTCCTCGGGGCCGGGTTTACCCTCTGTCTGTTGCAGAGAATTGTGCTATGGAGGAGTATGTTGCCAATGCTCTGTCACGGGGGATCATCCGCAAATCCTGCTCTCCTGCAGGGGCTGGCTTCTTCTTTGTGAAGAAAAAAGTGGCGAGTTAAGACCATGCATCGATTATAGGGGTCTTAATCGTCTTACCAAGGAGGGCCACGAATGGAAAACAGCATTTAACACCAGGAGCGGGCATTATGAGTATCTTGTAAAGCCCTTTGGCCTATGTAATGCTCCTGCTGTTTTCCAGGAATTTATTAATGATGTCCTACGAGATATGTTGCAACAGTGTGTTGTGGTGTACTTAGACGACATCCTCATACACTCACCCACACTTGAGGCTCATCGTTCTGATGTTACACGGGTTCTTCATAGACTACGTGAGAACGGCCTGTTTTGTAAACTCGAGAAATGTGAGTTCCATCAGACTCAAGTAACCTTCCTAGGTTATGTTATCTCCGTTTCAGGGTTCTCCATGGATCCTGACAAGTTATCTGCAGTTCTGCAGTGGCCTTGCCCAGTTGGTATTCGGTCTATTCAACTTTTTTTGGGGTTCGCCAATTACTATAGAAAGTTTATTAAAAACTTTTCTTCCTTGGTCAAACCTATCACAGACATGACCCGTAAAGAGAATGATCCACTCCATTGGTCACCTACTGCCATTAAGGCCTTTGATAGTCTTAAGACTGCCTTTGCTGCCACTCCAGTTCTGGCTCATGCTAACCCTGTCCTGCCTTTCGTTCTTGAGGTTGATGCGTCTGAGACTACGCCTGACGGTTCCTTGCATCCGTGCGGTTTCTTCTCTAAGAAATTGTCTCCAGCGGAGTGCAATTATGAAATTGGCGACAGGGAATTACTGGCCATAATTTTGGCACTCAAGGAATGGAGGCATCTTCTCGAAGGTAGTAGCGTGCCAGTGCTAATTCTTACTGACCACAAGAATTTAACTTATCTATCTGAAGCAAAATGTTTGTCGCCCCGACAGGCCAGATGGGCGCTATTTTTGTCTCAGTTTAATTATGTGGTCTGCTACCTGCCTGGTAGTAAGAATGTTAGGGCTGATGCCCTCTCTCGGACCAATCCTGTGGCCTACGCTCTTGACCTTCCTCCTGCAATGCGCATCGCCAATGTTTTTCATGTCTCCCTCTTGAAACCATTGGTTTGTAATCAGTTTACCACTGTGTTGCCTCGTCCCCATCCTATCTTTGTTGACAACCATGAGGAGTATGAGGTCAGCAGCATTATTGACTCCCATATGTCCAGGGGCCGTATACAGTATTTGGTTCACTGGAGGGGCTACAGTCCAGAGGAGCGTTCTTGGGTTCCCTCCTCTGACGTTCATGCTCCTGCCCTCCTCCGTGCCTTCCATGCTCGTTTCCCCAATAAGCCTTTTGTCCTCCCGCGGGGGAGGGGTCGTTGAGGGGAGGGTACTGTCAGGGTTTTTTCCCTGTTTTGTTTGCCATGTGCTGCTGTTTTGTTTGCCATTTTACTCACCTCTCTTGATGACTATGGTGCATTGTGGGGGATGCTGCTCATTTCTTGCACTTCATTTTATGGCCAGACTGGTGTGCATTATCTGTGTGAGACAGGATGCAGTCTTATTATTTAAAGGGCCTCTGTTCAGTATGCTTTGCCTTTGCGTTGTCTCAGACCTGTTTGTGAAAGTTCCTGTGTATTACCTGGATGACATCCTTCCTAGTTCCTGATCCCTGGCTTGTTCCTGACTCTGCTGTTTTCCTTGTTCCTGATTCCGGCTCGTCTGACTATTCGCTTTGGCTCCTGACTTGGCTCGTCTGACTACCAGCTCTGGTTTTGACTCCTGGCTTGTTATTTGACTTGTTAACGTTTTATTATTTTTTGTTACTAATAAAGCTGTGATTATTTTTGCACTTCTTGTCTCAGTCTGATTCCTGGCACCCTGACACCCGATACCTCTTGCTGAAAGAGGTTTGGGATACTATTCAAACCTTTTTGTGGTCCCAAAGAAGGAGGGATTTTTTTGCCCGATTCTGGACCTTAAGTGCTTAAACAAATTCCTATCTTTCTCCTTATTCAAGATGGAGACGATAAGGTCCATCCTTCCCTTAGTTCAGGAAGGACAGTTCATAAAAACTATAGATTTTAAGGATGTTTACCTTCACGTTCCAATCCACAAGGAACACTTAAAATTCCTAAGATTTGCATTCCTGGACCAGCACTTCCAGTTTATTGCACTTCCATTTGGTCTAGTTACTGCTCCAAGAGTTTTTATGAAGGTTCTAGGGGCTCTGCTTGCAGTGGCCAGAACCAAAGGTATTGCAGTAGCTCCAACTTGGAGGATATTCTGGTTCAAGCACCATCTTGTCGTCTGGCAGAAGACCATTCAAAGTCTCTTCTGTTTCTTCTTCAATCTCACGGTTGGAAGATAAACTTAGAAAAGATTTCTCTCATTCCCAGTACCAGGGGGGAATTCCTGGGTACGATAATAGACTCCATATACATGAGGATATTCCTTACAGACCAGATACGTAACAAGCTAACTTCTGCTTGTCTTGCCCTCCAGACCTCCTTAAGGCCCTCTGTGGCCTGGTGTATGGAGTTGATTGGTCTCATGGTGTCCAGCATGGACATCGTTCCTTTTGCCAGATACCGTTTCAGACCACTACAGTTGTGCATGCTGAAGCAGTGGAATGGCAATCAACAGATTTCTCTGGACAACCTGTCGAGAGAATTGCTCTCCTGGTGGCTCTGTTCAGATCACCTGTCCCAAGGGACATCCTTCTTGAGACCATCCTAGGAGATTGTGACTATGGACGCAAGTCTATCAGGATGGGGAGCTGTTTCAGGTCCCAGGAAGGCACAGGGCTGGTGGACTTGAGAGGAATCCCTCCTGATCAATATTTGATGCTCTGAAGGCTTGGTCTCTTCTGGGTTCACACAGTTTATCAGATTCCAATCAGACAACATAACCTTGGTGGCTCCCTAGCAATTAAGGAAGTATTTCCAATTCTTTAGTGGGCGGAGGCCCACAACTGCTCGCTGTCAGCGATCCACATTCCAGGTGAGGACAACTGGGAGACGGATTTCATCAGCAGGCAATCCTTTTATCTGGGGAATGGTCTCCCAATCCTGAGGTGTTTGCGGAGATATGCAACAAATGGGGGATGCCGGAGATAGAGCTCATGGCATCCTGTCTCAATTCCAAGCTACCCAGATATGGGTTGCAGTCCAGGGATCCTCAGGCAGAGCTAATAGATGCATTAGCAGTGCCTTGGAGGTTCAATCTGATTTATATTTTCCCGCAGTTACCACTTCTTCCTTGTGTAGTGGACCGCATCAAGCAGGAGCAGGCATCAGTGATACTGATTGCTCCATCATGGCCACGAAGGATGGGGTTCGCTGACCTGGTAGGGATGTCCTCATCTCCTCCGTGGAAGTTACCTTGTTGCAGGGATCTGCTGGATTAGGGTACTTTTGCTCATCAAAATCTAGATTCTCTGAGGCTGACTGCATGGAGATTGAACTTTTAGTCCTAGCCAAGAGAGGTTTCTCTGAGAGGGTTATTGATACTCTCATTCAGGCTTGTAAGCCTGTTACTCATCGCATCTATCATACTGTGTGGAGAGCTTACTTATTCTGGTGTGCCAGGATACTTTCTTTTCTCCAGGATAGTCTGGAGAAGGGCCTTTTTGCCAGTTCCCTGAAATGACAGATGTTGGCCCTATCTGTTTTGCTGCACAAGAGGCTCGCAGAGCTCCCTGACATGCAATCTTTTGTTAAGGCTCTGATTAGGATCAGACCTGTGTTTAGATGTAAGTTTTTGCAAAGGGCTCCGTGTAAGCCTATGCATTCGGTTGACATCAAATTGTTGTCCTGGAAGGTTATTTTTCTATGGGCTATTGCATCGGCAATAGCTGACTTGCAATGTGAGCCTCCTTATCTGGTGTTCCACACTGATAAGGCTGTCCCACATACCAGCTTGGGTTTTCTTAAGGTGTTGTCTGATCGTAACATCAATCAGGAGTTTGTGGTTCCTTCCTTATGTCCTAATCCTCCTTCTTCGAAGGAGCATTTACTTCATAATCCGGATCTGGTTCGAGCTTTCAAGTTGTATCTTCAAGCTACTAAGGATTTTAGGCAAACTTCTTCCTTTTTTGTTATCTACTCTGGGAAGCGTAAGGCTTCTTCGACTTTCTTATCTTTTTGGTTGAGGAGTGTTATATACTGAGCTTACGAGTCAGCGGGACTTAGAACTCCTCAGAGGATTACAGCTCATTCCACTAGAGCGGTGGCTTCCTCTTGGGCCTTTAAGAACGAGGCCTCTATGGATCAAATTTGTAAGGGGCCTACCTGGTCCTCCTTACATACTTTTTCAAAATTAAAAAGTTTGACGTTTTTGATTCTGACGAATCAGCTTTTGGGAGAAAGGTTTTGCAAGGTGTGGTGCCCTCAGATTAGGGTCCGCCTCTCTTTTACCCCTTCCGTTATCATTCAGTGTCCTCTAGAGCTTGGGTTATGTATTCTCAACAGTAAGGAATGATGCCATGGACTCTCCTCATATTAAGAAGGAAAACATAAATTATGCTTACCTGATAATTTAATTTCCTTCTGTATGAGTAGAGTCCACTACCCATGCCTGTATACTTTGATAGGCAGACCAAAATTAGTTTTTCTCTTCCGGCACCATTTATACCCTGATATTTCTCCTACTGTTCCTTGTTCCCTTGGCAGAATGACTGAGATATGAGGGAAGTAGGGGGAGTATTTAAGCCTTTGGCTGGGGTGTCTTTGCCTCCTCCTGGTGGCCAGGTTCAGTATTTCCCAACAGTTAGGAATGATGCCATGGACTCTCCTCATACAGAAGGAAATTAAATTATCAGGTAAGCATAATTTATGTTTTTACTAAAAGAGGTCACATTAAAGGTGGAAAAAGTTCTCAAATGATTTATCTTTGACACTTTTTTTTTTTAGATCACAGAAACCTTTTTTTAATTGGGGTGTGTAGACTTTTTATATCCACTGTATATAGTCCTGGCCAAAAATTTTGAGAATGAATTTTCACAAAGTCTGCTGCTTCAGTGTTTTTAGATCTTTTTGTCAGATGTTACTATGGTATGCTGAAGTATAAGTACAAGCATTTCATAAGTGTCTAAAGATTTTATTGACAATTACATTAAACTTATGCAAAGAGTCAATATTTGCAGTGTTGACCCTTCTTTTTTAAGACCTCTGCAATTCGCCCTGGCATGCTGTACATCAACTTCCGGGCCACATCCTGACTGATGGCAGCCTATTCTTGCAAAATCAATGCTTGGAGTTTGTCAGAATATGTGGAGGTTTTTTGTTCACTTGCCCCTTGACCACAGGATTGACCACAAATTCTCAATGAGATTAAGGTCTCGGGAGTTTCCTGGCCATGGACCTAAAATTTCGATGTTTTGTTCCCCAAGCCACTTATCACTTTTTTGCCTTATGGCAAGGTGCTCCATTCATGCTGGAAAAGGCAATGTAGGTCACCAAACTTTTCTTGGATGGTTGGGAGACGTTGCTCTTGGAGGATTTTTTGTACCATTCTTTATTCATGGCTGTGCTCTTAGGCAAAATTGTAAATGAGTCCACTCCATTGGCTGAGAAGCAACCCCACATATGAATGTTCTCTGGATACTTTACTGTTGGCATAACACAGGACTGATGGTAGCGCTCACCTTTTCTTCTCCAGACGAGGTTTTTTTCTTGATGCCCCAAACAATCAGAAAGGGGATTCATCAGAGTAAATTACGTTGTCCCATCCCTCAGCAGTCCAATCCCTGTACCTTTTGCAGAATATCAGTCTGTTTCTGATGTTTTTCCTGGAGAGAAGTGACTTCTTTGCTGCCCTTCTTGACACCAGGCCATCCTCGAAAATCTTCGCCTCACTGTGCGTGCAGATGCTTTCACAACTTCATGCTGCCATCCTGAGCAAGCTCTTCACTGGTGGTGCCCCGATCCCGCAGCTGAATCAACTTTAGGACATGGTCCTGGGGCTTGCTGAACTTGCTTTGGCGCTCTGAAGCCATCTTCACAACACTTGAACCTCTCTCCTTGAAGTTCTTGATGATAAGATCAATAGTTGATTTAGGTGCAATCTTAGTAGCAGCAATATTCTTGCCTGTGTGTGCCTAGGTACACATTAACTCACAACAGGGGTCAAGAAGCTTAACCATTGAGAAATGTCATGTCCATCCTTAATGATTTATTGGCTGATGAGCAATAGGGAGGAGGAAGGCTAGAGAGAAAAGTGCTCTCACAGAGTTGAGAAAGGCTGATGATTTTGGCATCCTTGCCTTTGTAGGCGATAACTTCCTGCTCTGATGTTGAAATCTTTCCGGGCTAAGACAACCTTGTATTCTAGCTGACTTGCTAATACAGAAGCTTACCTTGTGCCATCCTGCTGCCTGCCTGATCTGGATAACCAAAGAAACCATTTGCTTAAAGGATACACTACAGACACCCACAGACATTACACAGCTGGCTTATCCATATAGAGGCTTAAACCCATATTGTGAACCAGGGGTGGCGATATATAAATGTTGATGTACGTTATTCGTATAGCTGCTATTTTTAAGCTTATTATAAGATAAATGTTATCTGCTGTTAGGATATCTAATATGTAAGGAAAATGGGCTCTGTAATAAAAACTTCTAAATTGATTTAAAATTATTTTAGAGATTGTATTCATGTTTTAGCCATTGGGACAATCTTTAAATTATTATTGTGGCTTAAAGTATCTTTTAACTTCCTGCTTATAAGTGTATATCTCAGTGTGATATTGTACACATGACTTAAACATTGAGATTAAAAGGTTTGTTAGTAAATATTGCTGAAATATTTTAAATTAGTATAATGTGTACTTGGGTTATAGTCAATTTGAGCTACATTGTATTTGCTGATAAAAGCTGGATGGCTGATGAATCATTATAAGGCTTCTAACTAATATATTTGATTTATTGACAATTGTGCTAGGACTGATAATCAGGCATTAGATTTGACCATTTTATTGAATTGTTTTAACTAAAGTCCCACTGATTGAAGTTTTAGTTACATTTCACTAACTAAATTCTGCTAATTAATTGTTTGTGTAACTCATTAATATTGTTGTTTTTTTAAATATATTTTTATTCAGTTTTCAAAAGTACATAGTATGAAAAACTAAAATATATGACAATATCTTATATAGGATCTTACATAAAAAATGAAATAAAAGAAAAACATTTTTACATGAGTTAACCATCATGATACATCAAGATATGACCTATATTAAATTATATTTCTATCAACTCTTAGATAAATAATCTGTTATTTATTTACCGAGTATGTTATGATAATGTTATAAGTCTGGGCAGCGGTCGTACCCTGCCCAATCCATTGAAGAAGAGAAAAAGAAAAGAAAAACATTCTTGCAAGAGTTAATCATAGTGATACATCAAGCTTTATGACCTATATTAAATTATATTTAAACCAATTCTCAGATAAATCATCTGCCATTTATTATGTCTGCTGTAATAAATCTGGGCTAATATCCTGCCCAATGGTGTGGTAAAATTTGAAATTCTGTTAAGGATATTTTTTAAAACCAATAGTTCATTTGTATCCATAATTGTCGAATTTTGGGGCATGACCAAAAATAATTGAATATATCTGAAAACTTGAGCTGCATTTTGGACATATTTGATTTGTATTATACCATTTGTTTAAGTTATATGGTGTTATATACACTTGATTCATTAATTTCAGATGTGATTCTCGCCAAGCAGTTGGGACCGAAGTTTTATTGATCGATTTTAAACTATTGTTTATGTCTGCTATATTAATTTCAGTCAGGTCCTTCTGCCATTTGTACTGTATTCCTTCTATATGTTCTAAGTTCAAAAGCGAGTTTACTAAATCATAAAGGTGGGAGATAGAATACACCCCTTCTTGGTATGACCTAATCCTAGTGCCCAGTGTACCTAGTGACCAGTCCGGGTTATAATTTTTTTGTAGTCTATTAATATAGTTAAGCTATAGTTTTAGCTTTTGGGCATCCCAAATTGAATGGAGATATTTTTGAAGGTATTAACAGATAGATCTGGCATTAAAAGTTGTTTAATCTGTATTAGTCCTTTACTCTTCTATTGTTTAAAAACCGTATAGGAGAAACCTGGAGTAAATTCGGGATTCCCCAAAATCGTTAGGAATTCAGTACAGAGGGCACTAATGTTAATTTCTAAGCAATATTTCTGCCAAGCTAGTATTATATTTTTAAGGGATATTAAACTAGTAACTCTATTGGGCAGCTTTGTGACAGAGCAATGTAAATGGCTTTTAGTCATATGGAGCGATCATATTGGTTTTACATCTTCGGAACGTAACTCCCATTCTGTGATCCAATCTAATGCGAATTTAAGTAAAGCCGCCAAATTATAGTATTTAACATTGAGAAAAGCCAATACCACAGCTGCTTTAGAATGCATCAGTTTTTTAAGGGTAATCTGGGTTTTTTTCCTTTGCCATATAAACTTTGTACATATTTGATTACAATTTGTAAAATCTGACCTACGTAAGAGTAAAGTAACATGTTGTAATATGTATAACAATTTAGGAAACAATATAGTTTTTATTAATTTGATACATGCCGTGATGGATTTTGGAAGGTTCATCCAATCTGGCAACTTCCTTCTACATTCTAAAAATAATTTAGCAAAATTTAACTTATACCACTCTCGTGGGTTCTTAGTTAAAATTATTCCCAGATATTTTATTTGGTGAACTTCTCTGAAGGGGTGGTTAATAGCTAATTTGACTGGTTTATTTAGCCATAAAAGTTCAGATTTCCCCAAGTTGATCTTATATCCAGATATGGCACCGATTAGGTGGATATCAGATAATAACTTTGAAAGAGATTGTTTTAAATTACTTACATATAAAACCAAATTGCATATAGAGAAAAAGCAAAATTCTGTCCATCTATTTGTATCCCTGTCAAATGTCGCCTCAGTAAAATTGCCAGTGTTTGTAATGATATATTAAAAAGGAGGAGGGAGAGGGGGCAGCCCTGCCTGGTCCCTCTATGGAGATTGAATCTAGCTGTTATTGATCCATTAATTATGATTGCAGAGGTTGGATTGTTGTATATTAAATTAATAAAATTGTTAAAATGCCAGAAAACCCAAACTTTTCTAGTGTATGAAGTAAGTGATCCCAGTACCAAGTACAGGGCGATGAGCAGCGGACTGTGATAATTATCACTCATCCGATCTCACTGCTCTTCGGCTTTTTCCCAGCTTTATTGATAAGCTGTCACTAAGCACCCACACTAAACTACACTGTTCTATCCCCTATACCGGTGCCCCCGGAACCCCCCACAACTAAATAAAGTTATTAACCCCTAAACCGCCGCTTCTAGACCCCGCCGCAACTATAATAAATGTATTAACCCCTAAACCGCCGCTCCCGGAGCCCACCGCCACCTACATTATACCTAGTAACCCCTATCCTGTCCCCCTATACCGCCGCCACCTATAATAAATTTATTAACTCCTATCCTGCTGATCCCGGACCCCACCGCAACTAAATAAATTGTTTAACCCCTAATCCGCTGCTCTCGGACCCCGCCGCAACCTATATTAAACTTATTAACCCCTAATCTTCCCCCCTACACCGTCGCCACCTATATTAAACTTATTAACCCCTAATCTGCCCCCCACACCGTCGCCACCTATAATAAATGTATTAACCCCTATCCTGCCCCCCACACCGCCGCCACTATAATAAAATTATTAACCCCTAAACCTAAGTCTAACCCTAACCCTAACAACCCCTAACTTAAATATTAATTAAATACATCTAAATATTATAACTCTTATTAACTAAATTAATCCTATTTAAAACTAAATACTTACCTTTAAAATAAACCCTAATACAGCTACAATATAAATAATAATTATATTGTAGCTATCTTAGGATTTATTTTTATTTTACAGGCAAATTTCAATTTATTTTAACTAGGTACAATAGCTATTAAATAGTTATTAACTATTTAATAGCTACCTAGTTAAAATAATGAGAAAATTACCTGTAAAATAAAAACTAACCTAAGTTACAATTACACCTATCACTAAACTATCATTAAATAAATGATTCCTATTTAAAACTAAATACTTACCTGTAAAATAAACCCTAAGATAGCTACAATGTAATTAATAATTTAAATCAGCCAATCAGATTTTTCCTACCTTAATTACGATTGGCTGATTGAATCTTATCAGCCAATCGGAATTTGAAGGATGCCATCTTGGATGATGTCACTTAAAGGAACCGTCATTCATCGGGACGTCGTTGGTGGAAGAAGATGGCTCTGCGTTGGCTCGTCTGAAGATGGCTCCACTCCGGATGGATGAAGATTCAAGACACCGCCTGGATGATGACTTCAATCGGATGGAAGACTTCTTCAGCGCCCCTTGGATGATGACTTCAATCGGATGGAATACTTCTTCAGCGCCCCTTTGGATGATGACTTCAATCGAATGGAAGACTTCTTCAGCACCCCTTGGATGATGACTTCGGCTGCTGTGGATGTCCTCTTCTGTTCCATCAGTGGTTGGCTGGCTGAAGACGGCTAAAGGTAGGATGATCTTCAGGGGGGTAGTGTTAGGTTTATTTAAGGGGGGTTTGGATTAGAGTAGGGGTATGTGGGTGGTGGGTTTTAATGTTGGGGGGAGGGTGTATTTTTATTTTACAGGCAAAAGAGCTGATTTCTTTGAGGCATGCCCCGCAAAAGGCCCTTTTAAGGGCTGGTAAGGTAATAGAGCTGTTAACTTTTTAATGTAGAATAGGGTAGGGCATTTTTTTATCTTGGGGGCTTTGTTATTTTATTAGGGGCTTAGATTAGGTGTAAGTAGCTTAAAATTGTTGTAATATTTTTGAAATGTTTGTAACTTATTTTTTTTATTTTTTGTAACTTAGTTTTTTTATTTTTTGAACTATAGTTTATTTAATTGTATTTAATTGTAGTTATTTGTAGGTAATTTATTTAATTAATTTAATGATAGTGTAGTGTTAGGTTTAATTGTAACTTAGGTTAGGATTTATTTTACAGGTAATTTTGTATTTCTTTTAGCTAGGTAGTTATTAAATAGTTAATAACTATTTAATAACTATTCTAACTAGCTAAAATAAATACAAAGTTACCTGTAAAATAAATATAAATCCTAAAATAGCTACAATGTAATTATTAATTACATTGTAGCTATCTTTTGGTTTATTTTACAGGTAAGTGTTTAGTTTTAAATAGGATTAATATAGTAGTGAAAGACAGCACCTTTTTCTGTCTGGGGCACAGGAAAGGGTTAGCCAAACCCCAATATCAAATCCAAAGAAGTAATTATCCAGCCTCCAGTAAAATTTTAAAAGACCTTTATTGTTTCCTTGCAGGGTCCATCATACAAACAACGTTTCAAACCATAACTTGGTTCTTAATCATGTCCTGTGTCATGTGACATGATTAAGAACCAAGTTATGGTTTGAAACGTTGTTTGTATGATGGACCCTGCAAGGAAACAATAAAGGTCTTTTAAAATTTTACTGGAGGCTGGATAATTACTTCTTTAGTTTTAAATAGGAATCATTTATTTAATGATAGTGTAGTGATAGGTGTAATTGTAACTTAGGTTAGTTTTTATTTTACAGATAAATTTCTCTTTATTTTAACTAGGTAGCTATTAAATAGTTAATAACTATTTAATAGCTATTGTACCTAGTTAAAATAAATTGAAATTTGCCTGTAAAATAAAAATAAATCCTAAGATAGCTACAAAATAATTATTATTTATATTGTAGCTATCTTAGGGTTTATTTTACAGGTAATATTTAGTTTTAAATAGGAATAATTTAGTTAATAAGAGTTATAATATTTAGATGTATTTAATTAATATTTTAGTTAGGGGGTTGTTAGGGTTAGGGTTAGACTTAGGTTTAGGGGTTAATAATTTTATTATAGTGGCGGCGGTGTAGGGGGGGCAGGATAGGGGTTAATAAATGTATTATAGGTTGCGGCGGTGTAGGGGGGGCAGGATAGGGGTTAATAAATTTATTATAGTGGCGGCAGTGTAGGGGGGGCAGGATAGGGGTTAATAGGTATTATGTAGGTGGCGTCGGGGTCCAGGAGCGGCGGCTTAGGGGTTAACATATTTATTATAGTTGCGGCGGGGTCCGGGAGCGGCGGTTTAGGGGGGAATAACTTTATTTAGTTGCGGCAGGGTAGGGGGCGGCAGATTAGGGGTTAATATGTATAATGTAGGTTGCGGCAGGGGGTGCGGGAGCGGCAGTTTAGGGGGTAATAAATGTATTTAGTGGCGGCGGTGTAGGGGGGGGCAGATTAGGGGTGTTTAGACTCGGGGTACATGTTAGGGTGTTAGGTGCAGACATCTCCCATAGGAATCAATGGGATGTCAGGCAACAGCGAACATGAACTTTCGCTATGGTCAGACTCCCATTGATTTCTATGGGATCCGCCGCATCCAGGGCGGCGGATTGAAAACCAGGTATGCTGGGCCGGAAAAATGCCGAGCATACCTGCTAGTTTTTTGATAACTAGCAAAAGTAGTCAGATTGTGCCGAACTTGTGTTCGGAACATCTGGAGTGACGTAAGAATCGATCTGTGTCGGACTGGGTCCGGCGGATCGAAGCTTACGTCACTATATTCTACTTTTGCAAGCAGCAGGGCTTGATAACTAAGGCGAATCAGCCTCGCCACAAATACGCTGCGGAATTCCAGCGTATTTGAGGTTGACGGCTTGATAACTAGAGGCCATAGTCTTTAGTATGTTTTCACTGGACTTATGCCAGGGATAAATCCTGCTTGATTTTCATGTATTATTTTTTTTAATTTTATTTTAAGTATTTTTTTATTGAGAAATAATAAGAGTTCACATGTGGAGGAGACGCAGCTCCAGGTCGTCAATACAGATTTTAAAGAAATAGCATTCAACTACATCAGAATTAGAGAAACAGTTCAACATAATGAAAAATGCAGAGTCTAAACTTGTCTTATCAATCCATAAAACGTGGGTGATAAGCTTGAGAGCAAGGGGAGGGCATTATGCCCTCTAAATCACATATATCCTTATGTAAGTAAGGGGTAGTAAGTGGGTGGGGTTGAGAGGAGGGGTCTGGGGGAAGAAAGAGGGGGGGGTGTTTTTGAGGCTTGGTAACAGTCATGTTAAATGAGTAGTAGATGTGGCAAGGGCATAGCCAGGTAGCTAAGTGTCATAAGCAACTGCGTTGGGTTTCCAGTCTGTGTTGTGGAGCTCTTTCCAATCTGCCCAGACCAGCTCGAACAGATCAGATTTATATAGTTTATAAAAGATATCCTTTTTCATGGTATATATATAAGCCATGTTATTACAAACTACATACCAACTGGGAGGTAGTTCCTTTATCCATGAACATGCTATGCAGTATTTGATAGTCATAAACAGGTAAATACATATATATGCTTGGTGTTTAGGTAGGGGGTGTAGGTAAACAGCCTGGGGAGCCGGATGCCGATACTCTGTAGGACCGTAAAGCATTTTTGCCATATAGGTTGAATCAAAGGACATTCCCATCAAATATGGTGAACGTTGCCCCTGTGGCCACAGTTTCACCAGCACTCAGGGGACTCACTCGGGAAGATTTTCGCTAACCTAGTGGGCACATAATACCAGTGAGAGATAAGTTTAAAATAGGTCTCGCACAACGTTGTGCAATGTATAGCCTTCTGGGTCAGAGAGAGGGCTCGCTCCCATTCCTCAGGAGTAATGTGCTTTCCTATCAGTGTTTCCCAGCGGGACAGATGGGCAGGTGTTTCCGGGCATTGTGTGCCACCTAGTAGCACATAATGAGTAGAGAGGGGCCTGCACAACCTATTTCCCCTGGCCCAGATGCACTCCCAGAGGGTTAATGGCCTAACTAAATTGGGCTTAAAGCCCCAGCTGCTTAGAAAACTCATAATCCTGTGAAATTCAAAAGATAAGTACGAAGGCACCTAGATATCTCCACAAATCTGGGACAGTTGTTTGAAGGAATCCCGCGGAGATGAAGACCAAAGGTCCGATATAAGATTAATTCCTAATTGGGCCCATTTATTGGGATGAGAGTCTTGTAGGCCCGAAAGAAGGCCTGCTATGGAGGTGACTGGGGAAGGATGAGGAGCAACATGCGGATGATGCCGGATTCTATCCCAAAAGTCGAGACACTCACGTACAACAGGGTTGACCAAGGCTAGTTCTCTGCGGCAATGAGGTGGGGTCCAGATTAGGTCCCACAAGGTAACCCGATAGGGTAATGAGGCCTGTTCAATGGCTTTCCATTTAGCATCAGAAGTTTTTACTGCCCATTGGGAAACTTGGGTAAGCATTGCACCTTCATAGTACCAGATCACCGACGGGGAAGCTATGCCACCCGCGGATTTAGGGAGTTGAAGTACTCTGTGCGCGACTCTAGGCAGTTTACCCATCCAGATAAATTTGGTAAACCCGCTCTTGAATTGGAGAAGTAAATGTTTCGGTATTTTAATGGGTAGGCAGCGGAATAAGTAA
The DNA here is from genome assembly GCF_027579735.1 of Bombina bombina. Classification (NCBI taxonomy): domain Eukaryota; kingdom Metazoa; phylum Chordata; class Amphibia; order Anura; family Bombinatoridae; genus Bombina; species Bombina bombina. The sequence goes on from NC_069505.1 coordinate 531,003,256, forward strand.
GTCAGCCTGGGGAGGAATGACATTTTCAGCGCCGTGATCCTACCAAGCCAGGAAACATGCTGATGATTCCAGTCTTTTCGCAAGGAGCGAAGTGAAGTTAAGAGAGGGAGGTAATTTTCTTTAATTATTTGAGGAAGGCTGCTAGAGAGTCGGACACCCAGGTGCAGGACAGATTGGTCTGTCCAGGTTAAATTGTAACTCTTAGTGAGGGGAGCTAATTGCGTGTTTGTAAATCCTTGCGTATACACTTGAGTTTTTGATAAATTCAGTTTGTAGTAGGAGTGGGCGCCAAAAGTAGTAAGTATATCTAGGAGTCTGGGGATACTATGCTCAGGATGCGACGAAAAGAGGGTGACGTTGTCGGCGAATAGCGCTATTTTGTGTGAGGTACCCGACAGGGTGACACCCTTGATTTGTGGATCAGCTCTTATTTGCTCTGCAAGGGGTTTGATCGAGAGGGCGAACAGGAGCGGCGAAAGGGGATACCCCTGTCTGGTCCCATTTGTGATGGAGAAGAGAGGGGAGTGAAAGCCTAAATCACTCACAGAAGCAGTGGGAGTGGAGTAGAGGACCTGAATGGCCGTTATGAATTCAGTGGGAAGGTGAAATCTCTCAAGGACCACCCAGAGATATTGCCATCTGACACGATCGAAAGCCTTCTCAGCGTCAAGAGAGATGACCGCGAGTGGCCTTTGGAGTCGTGAGACAAGAGTGAGGATATTGAGGAGTCGCCTCATATTGTCTGGGCCCTCTCATTGAGGGACAAATCCCACCTGATCCGGATCGATCAGGGAGGGTAACAGATTAGCAAGGTGGTTAGCTAATATCTTTGAGTAGAACTTAATGTCTGTGTTTATCAAGGAGATAGGTCTATAGCTCCCGCAAGAGGATGGGTCCTTGTCGGGTTTTAGAATGGTGACAATATTAGCTTCTAAAAATTCCCTCTGAAAGCGGCCTTCTTTTCTAGCTAAATTATAGAATTTTAGTAGTAAGGGGTCAAGCTCTTGTGCATATACCTTGTAGAAATGCACCGGGTAGCCATCCGGACCAGGGGACTTGAAGGACTTCGCGTTCTTGATAACTCTCAATATTTCTGGAAGGGAAAAAGGGGAGCTTAAGATGTCTTGTTGTTCCGAGGCTAGGGTGGGGAGCGACAAAGTCTCTAGATAAGTCTCCGAAACCTCCCGAGGAGTGGACCTAGGCGACTCAGCTGTGGATATATTATAAAGCTTGGCATAGTAATCAGCAAAAGCCTTGCCTATCTGGGACGGAATCTGAAAAAGGGAACCTGAGGACCTTATGGAATGAATTTGGGATGCCCCCAAGCTATTTCTAATTTTGTTCGCTAGCAGAGTATCGGCCTTATTACTTTTATAGTAGAATAAGTGCTTAAGCTTGGTAAGGTTAAGCTGGGTTCTACGCAGCTCAATCTGGGAGATGTGGTCTTTAAGTTCAATAATTTGGGATGTGGTATTTGCGGTGACAGCACTTCTATTGCGTGCTTCTAGTTGCCTCAACTTAATGTGAGCTTGTGAGAGGGTGAGGCCTGCCTGCTTTCTAAGGTGTGCTTGTTTAGTAATAAGAAGACCTCTGATTGTAGCTTTGGCTTCTCCCCATAAAGTGTCGTCTCTAACAGAAAGATTGTTGTTAGTTTGAATGAAGTGATTAATGTCTTTGCAGAGTTCCTCTCTGAATGGTACGTCTTCCAGAATATGATGGGGTAACCGCCATTTGGGTCTAATACGGGTAGTGTTAGTAGAGGTTATGTCAGACTGGACTAGATCATGGTCTGACCAGGCACCGAGGGATATTTTGGTCCCCTTAACCAAGTCAAGGGTATCAGCCGTGGAAAAAATGTAATCTAGTCTAGAGTATTGTTTGTGGGGGTGCGAGAAGTGGGTATAGTCATGGTTACGTGGGTGTAGAGCTCTCCAAATGTCATAAAGGCCTGAGGCAGACATTTTTTGGAAACTAGTGGATAGTTGTTTGGCTGGGGAGGGTGTTATATTTAAAGACATGGTTTTTCTATCTATTGTGTGATCCCAGACCATGTTAAAGTCCCCATCAATGAGGACCCTTCCCTGCTGGACCTGGGAGAGGACATGGAGGATGTGTTTAAGGTATCTTGGCTGATTGGAGTTCGGGAAATAAAAAGACACTAAGGTGTAAGTGACATGATTTAGTTTACAAATGAGTATGACATATCTTGCCTGAGGGTCTCTGATGACTTGTACCAGTTCAAAGGCCAGACGTTTGTGTAATAGTATTGCTACTCCTATGGCTTTTTTAACAAAAGAGGCAGTTTCGATATGAGTATAAGATTTGGAGGTGAGCCTGAGAGGCTCCTTTTCCAGCCAGTGGGTCTCCTGCAGAAATACCACATCTGGGTTATGGTGTTTAAGAGACCTAAGCAAAAGGCTACGTTTATGGGGAGAATTAAGGCCTCTAACGTTATGTGTCAGTAGCCTAATGGTGGACATAGCAGATGAAAAGAGAGAGGGTAGAGAGCCCTATGAAGTGTTTGGACTATGTCGTGAGCGAGGGGGAGTATGGAGGGAAGAGTATTGGGAGGGAGAGGGAGAGGAGAGTGGAAGGGAAGGGCGGGCTCTAACAAAGAACCCTAGATTGTGGTGGAAATAATCCACCTCAGAGAGTCCTAGCACGGACTTCTAAGTGGGGGCGGAGGGTATGAGGTAAGAAACCAATGTGTATAGGGCTGAAAACATCATCAGCCCAGCTCCATAAACTACACATACTTAAATATTAATAAATAACAGTTTATCTGAACTTATTCAGCAGAACAATTGAGAAGTACATAAACTAAACATGCACAGTAAATTTAGACCTGCAAAGGTGTAACAGATGAAGCAGGCCTACAGTAAACATGTAGAAGCGTAGGCCACTTGAACCACATAACTTGCTTAACAGAACTTCATGTATTATTTTATTAATATGTGGCTTCAGCCGGTTAAAATTTTGTAGTCACAATTAAGAAAGGATATACAGTAGGTCTATATGAGGATGGATCTTTTGGGTCCTTATCTTTTTTTATATATTAAGGAAACATTGGATGCAGCAAACTGTGGTAAACAGTGGATATTTTTATTATAGTATGTGTTAAAAAAATTATGGAGTATAGGGTTAATTTGCTCTGTCAAGTTCCTGTAGTATTCTGCTGGTAATGCATCTGGACCAAGGGCTTTATTTAATATAGCATTTTTTATACCATCTATAATTTCCTGTGATGTTATTGGATTATTTAATTGTTGGACTATTTCTTGGGGTAACCTAGAGAGGTTTAATTCTGTCCAAAAAGTGGCTTTTAGTTCGGGGTCATAGTGTCTGCTGAGTATAATTTCTGAAAAAACCCCTAAAAAAAGTATTTTTTATCTCTTCATTAGTTGTATATCTATTTATGCCAGACTTGATTGCCTCAATGCGGTTATTAACATTTTGTCTTGTAATACTGGCTAGATATTTGGATGCTCTACCTTTGAAGCCCCTGTATAGCACCTTTTGCCTTAATATCATTTTATTGAATTGTTTTAACAAAAGTCCCACTGATTGAAATTTTAGTTCAAACTCACTAACTAAATTCTGCGAATTAGTTGTTTGTGTAACTGATTAATATAATTGATTTATTTTTGGATTGTTCTAGAATTTATTAGACTGTGGTGACTGATATATTCATTTTTGTTAAGACTGAATTTCCCAATATTATATTGTGCTCATATCCATAGTATAACATACAATTTAACTGAAGTTGAATTAATTTAAATATTTCTATAACTTATTTTGTACTTTAATATTGCAATAAATCTATTATATATTTCATCATAATTGAGCCCTCGTTTCTGCATAAATATATTTGTTGTGTTTATATTATTAATTAGCATGAAATATTGATATTTAATAATAATTTTTATTATTATGAATTATTAATATTAATAAACATCCTAACAGAAAGCATGTAGGTAATGGCCAGCAGGACAAATAATTCATATAATGTTTTTCAGGTCACAGTATGCAAGTAAAGGCCAACAGGACAAAGAATGCATGTAATGGTCAGCAGTCACAGTATGCAAGTAAAGGCCAACAGGACAAAGAATGCATGTAATGGTCAGCAGTCACAGTATGCAAGTAAAGGCCAACAGGACAAAGAATGCATGTAATGGTCAGCAGTCACAGTATGCAGGTAAAAGCCAACAGGACAAAGAATACATGTAATGGTCAGCAGTCACAGTATGCAGGTAAAAGCCAACAGGACAAAGAATGCATGTAATGGTCAGCAGTCACAGTATGCAAGTAAAGGCCAACAGGACAAAGAATGCATGTAATTGTCAGCAGTCACAGTATGCAGGTAAAAGCCAACAGGACAAAGAATGCATGTAATGGTCAGCAGTCACAGTATGCAGGTAAAAGCCAACAGGACAAAGAATGCATGTAATGGTCAGCAGTCACAGTATGCAGGTAAAAGCCAACAGGACAAAGAATGCATGTAATGGTCAGCAGTCACAGTATGCAGGTAAAAGCCAGCAGCACACAGAGTTCAGACAATGGTCAGCAGTCACAGTATGCAGGTAAAAGCCAACAGGACAAAGAATGCATGTAATGGTCAGCAGTCACAGTATGCAGGTAAAAGCCAACAGGACAAAGAATGCATGTAATGGTCAGCAGTCACAGTATGCAGGTAAAGGCCAACAGGACAAAGAATGCATGTAATGGTCAGCAGTCACAGTATGCAGGTAAAAGCCAGCAGCACACAGAGTTCAGACAATGGTCAGCAGTTCATAGTATGTAGATATAGTTGGCAGGTCAAAAAACAAATGTCCAACGATTCAAAGTTGAAGTAAAAAAGTAGCTTTTAATTGAAACACAGAATATTTGATACCATCATGGTGTCATTTTTAAAGGAAGCCTATGCGTTTCAGCACGTAGCCGTGGCCATGGCTAGTTGGCAGGCCATAGTATCCAAGTAAAGGTCAAAAGGATGCATTGCATGTTATGGTCAGCAGGTCACAGTAGAATCCCAAAAGGTATCAGTCAGCATCTGAACTACTTGCACGCCACATAGGGGTACCACCAAACCCTACCAAATGTAGTGAAAGTCCAGAAAGTATGGCAGCAATAAGTAGTTTATAAATGGTCTTTATTGGAGCACAACAAACAAGATAGCTAACTTGTTTGTTGTGCTCCAATAAAGACCATTTATAAACTACTTATTGCTGCCATACTTTCTGGACTTTCAGCAGGTCACAGTATGCAGGTAAAGGACAACGGGACACATAATGCTTTATCATGCTCAGCAGGTCATACAATGCAGGTAAAGACCAACAGGGTGCGAAATGTAGAAAAAGGACAACAGGATGCATTGCATGTTATGTAGATAATAAGCGAGTTGTGGAATACAGGTAATGGTCAACTTGATACAGTATGGCTGCCAGTATATATCAGTACAGTCTGCAGGTAATGACATATAGAGTACAATGGGCAGATAATGGCCAGCAATATACAATATACAAGTAATGGTCAGTAGGATACAGTATGCAGTATGGCTGCCAGTATATATCAGTACAGTCTGCAGGTAATGACGTATAGAGTACAATGGGCAGATAATGGCCAGCAATATACAATATACAAGTAATGGTCAGTAGGATACAGTATGCAGTATGGCTGCCAGTATATATCAGTACAGTCTGCAGGTAATGACGTATAGAGTACAATGGGCAGATAATGGCCAGCAATATACAATATACAAGTAATGGTCAATAGGATACAGTATGCAAGTAATTAGAAGTAAGATACCATATACAGGTAATGGCCAGTATGATACAATATGCAGAGTATAGCCAGCCAGATAGAGAAGCAGGTAAAAGCAGGTTACAGTATAGAGAATGTGCAGCAAGGCACAATGTACATTTTATACACAAGGGTAAACAATGGTTTTATGATAGGCAATCCCCACCTGTATCAGGTATTAATATAGCTATTAGCAACTAGATAGTTCAATGCTATATGTAGTTAAATGATCACATAGTATGTGGGTTGGTGCTTTGCATTAAGATAAATTAGAAAATGAATTGTGGATAAAGAGATCCACAGAAAGAATGCAGTCTAGCACTCTATGCCCAGACTAGAAAGGCAAGGAGGTTTCTGGTGGCAATTAAAATGTAACTTTTATTAGTTTAATTAAAATAAAATAACTAAACATACACAGAAATAATTAAAATAGAACATGTGAGGCTACAGTTAAATATCCACTAAATTTGGTAATGTTTACTAATGTCAGGCCTTAGGTCAAGGACTATCAGATTACCACACAATTGTCAATAGGTATGGGAGCCATTTTTCCTCTAATACCAGTGGATTGAAGTTGGATAAATGTTGCAATCTCAATGGGGTAGAGGTGATTACAGTGGTCTTAGCTCCTTAAATTGGAACATAAATGTCTACAGGGCTGGTAGCGGGGGTTAGGTGTTAATAATAGAATAGACAATCCTATCTGGAAGTCAGATTGTCACTGAGAATATTTAGTATCACTACAACGTAGCCAAAATAGTTGTTTGTTGGGATTATTATTGAACAACAGTAAACAAGTGTGTCACGATTAACCCTCTGGTGGTTACTACATTAAAATGCAACCACACAGATATACTGTATATTGGTTTGTCTTAAAATGTTATATTTAAGACCAACCTCAGGTGTTGAAGCATAAGTGGTCTATGTAATAAGGTCACTTGAGAGCGTTTATCATAGGTGGTTTATGCCTTTAGCTAACTAACAGTGGCCAACTGGTGTGTCACAGTAGGCTCTGTGACAGTTTAATTATATTATACAATTGCTAAAAAGTCCAAATTATAATGAAAGGCTTTAAGTGATTCACTGCTTAAAGGGACAGTCTACACCAAATTTTTTCTTATTTACAAAGATAGATAATGCCTTTATTACCCATTCCCCGTTTTTGCATAACCAACACAGTTATATTAATATACTTTTTACCTCTGTGATTACCTTGTATCTAAGCCTTTGCAGACAGCCTCCTTATCTAAGTGCCTTTGACAGACATGCAGTGTAGTCAATCAGTGAAGACTCCTAAATAACTTCATGGGAGTGAGCACAATGTTATCTATAAGACACGTGAACTAGCAAAGTCTAACGGTAAAAAACTTTCAAAATGCTCTGAGCTAGGAGGCGGTTTTCAACTGATTAGAAATCAGTTTGAGCCTAGCTAGGTTTATCTTTTCAAAACTACCACCAAGGGAACAAAGCAAATTTGATGATAAAAGTAAATAGGAAAGTTGTTTAAAATTGCATGCCCTATCTGAATCATGAAAGTTTAGTTTTGACTTTACTGTCCCTTTAATAGCAGCCAACAATAATATAGTTTCAAATAGGAATCTTGTTATTACGCCATCTGCCCCATATAGCAAATTATCTTTTTAACTATGATGATGTCTTATACCAGTAAGTAGCATTTCGCTAGTAAGATTCGATACTTTGTGGTCTAATCAGGACTATCCAGCCAATTGGTCCCTATGAATCAATGTATCTAGTGTTAGCATAAATAAATATGAGGTTAACGCACAGTTGGTTTATCAAGTTATCAAATATCAGAGATAATATATCACTAAAGTTATGTTGATCTCTATTAAATATTAGTGGACCTATAATCTCTCGTTGTAACCATATGAGTGAAATGTATCCACTATTGCCTCATTTGGCTAGTGTGCCATGTACATACACTACCCTGCTTCTGCTCTTTATAGTGTGTAATAGCTTCTCAGCGTAAATCTAATGTAAGCTGTTTGAATGTCACTAGTAACGCAGAGGCCGAAGGGCTGAGAAATGACGCCCACTATCTTTATCCCACTAAGCAACGCTAGTTGCGCAGTTAAATTAAATTAGGTACAAGTTAGAGGTAGGCTCTAGGGGAGAGCCTCAACAGGGTGACAACTTTAAAAAGCGTCTGTGCTGCTGATGCGTTTTTCCTGTTCGGACTTTTTCAAAGGCCTTTGAAAAAGCCAGAGGTTTTTCAGTAACTCGTAATGGCAGCGCTATGGAAAGTGTGATAACCCTATTTTTTTGTGTTCTTTACGCACCCATGTTTAGTGCATAATATGTAATCTAGGTGAATGTTAGGTAAAAGCCAGCAGGACACACCAGTGGGTAGTGGCTTGCAGGCACAATGTCAGGTAAAAGCCAGTAGGATACAGCAGTGGGTAGTGGCTAGCAGGCACAATGTCAGGTAAAAGCCAGTAGGATACAACAGTAGGTAGTGGCTAGCAGGTACAATGTCAGGTAAAAGCCAGTAGGATACAGCAGTGGGTAGTGGCTAGCAGGTACAGTATCTGGTAAAAGCCAGTAGGATACAACAGTGGGTAGTGGCTAGCAGGTACAATGTCAGGTAAAAGCCAGTAGGATACAGCAGTGGGTAGTGGCTAGCAGGTACAATGTCAGGTAAAAGCCAGCAGGATACAGCAGTGGGTAGTGGCTAGCAGGTACAATGTCAGGTAAAAGCCAGTAGGATACAGCAGTGGGTAGTGGCCAGCAGGTACAATGTCAGGTAAAAGCCAGTAGGATACAACAGTGGGTAGTGGCTAGCAGGCACAATGTTAGGTAAAAGCCAGTAGGATACAGCAGTGGGTAGTGGCTAGCAGGCACAATGTCAGGTAAAAACCAGTAGGATACAACAGTGGGTAGTGGCTAGCAGGTACAGTATCAGGTAAAAGCCAGTAGGATACAGCAGTGGGTAGTGGCTAGCAGGCACAATGGCAGGTAAAAGCCAGTAGGATACAGCAGTGGGTAGTGGCTAGCAGGTACAGTGTCAGGTAAAAGCCAGTAGGATACAGCTGTGGGTAGTGGCTAGCAGGTACAGTATCAGGTAAAAGCCAGTAGGATACAGCAGTGGGTAGTGGCTAGCAGGCACAATGTCAGGCAAAAGCCAGTAGGATACAGCAGTGGGTAGTGGCTAGCAGGTACAGTATCAGGTAAAAGCCAGCAGGATACAGCAGTGGGTAGTGGCCAGCAGGAACAATGTCAGGTAAAAGCCAGTAGGATACAACAGTAGGTAGTGACTAGCAGGTACAATGTCAGGTAAAAGCCAGTAGGATACAGCAGTGGGTAGTGGCTAGCAGGTACAGTATCAGGTAAAAGCCAGTAGGATACAACAGTGGGTAGTGGCTAGCAGGCACAATGTCAGGTAAAAGCCAGTAGGATACAGCAGTGGGTAGTGGCCAGCAGGCACAATGTCAGGTAAAAGCCAGTAGGATACAGCAGTGGGTAGTGGCTAGCAGGCACAATATCAGGTAAAAGCCAGTAGGATACAACAGTGGGTAGTGGCTAGCAGGTACAGTATCAGGTAAAAGCCAGTAGGATACAGCAGTGGGTAGTGGCCAGCAGGCACAATGTCAGGTAAAAGCCAGTAGGATACAGCAGTGGGTAGTGGCTAGCAGGCACAATGTCAGGTAAAAGCCAGTAGGATACAACAGTGGGTAGTGGCTAGCAGGTACAGTATCAGGTAAAAGCCAGTAGGATACAGCAGTGGGTAGTGGCTAGCAGGCACAATGTCAGGTAAAAGCCAGTAGGATACAACAGTGGGTAGTGGCTAGCAGGTACAGTATCAGGTAAAAGCCAGTAGGATACAACAGTGGGTAGTGGCTAGCAGGTACAGTATCAGGTAAAAGCCAGTAGGATACAACAGTGGGTAGTGGCTAGCAGGTACAATGTCAGGTAAAAGCCAGTAGGATACAGCAGTGGGTAGTGGCTAGCAGGTACAATATCAGGTAAAAGCCAGTAGGATACAACAGTAGGTAATGACTAGCAGGTACAGTATCAGGTAAAAGCCAGTAGGATACAACAGTGGGTAGTGGCCAGCAGGTACAATGTCAGGTAAAAGCCAGTAGGATACAACAGTAGGTAGTGGCTAGCAGGTACATTGACAGGTAAAAGCCAGTAGGATACAACAGTGGGTAGTGGCTAGCAGGTACAGTATCAGGTAAAAGCCAGTAGGATACAACAGTGGGTAGTGGCTAGCAGGTACAGTATCAGGTAAAAGCCAGTAGGATACAGCAGTGGGTAGTGGCTAGCAGGTACAGTATCAGGTAAAAGCCAGTAGGATACAACAGTGGGTAGTGGCTAGCAGGTACAGTATCAGGTAAAAGCCAGTAGGATACAACAGTGGGTAGTGGCTAGCAGGTACAATGTCAGGTAAAAGCCAGTAGGATACAGCAGTGGGTAGTGGCTAGCAGGTACAGTATCAGGTAAAAGCCAGTAGGATACAACAGTAGGTAATGGCTAGCAGGTACAGTATCAGGTAAAAGCCAGTAGGATACAACAGTGGGTAGTGGCCAGCAGGTACAATGTCAGGTAAAAGCCAGTAGGATACAACAGTAGGTAGTGGCTAGCAGGCACAATGTCAGGTAAAAGCCAGCAGGATGTTATAGTGGAAAGTGTGTGTGTGCGCTAACAGCTATGGGGTTTGGCATTAACAAAACCTATATAGGTGATTTCTATACTGAGGGTATAAGTGCCTCCTAGAAAATATCTAGTTCCAACAAAAGGTATAATGTATGGTAAAAAAATAAATATAAAAAATAAAATAAAGGAGTATATCACATAAGATTACAAATATTTAATTAAAAATATAGATTTAAACAGACAAAGACATATATATGACCGGTCATAGAAAACACAAAATGGTTAAAAAAATTTCAATGATAAAAAAAAGTAAAACAGATAACTCCTACGATATTAATCTATCTTAAAGGGACACTGAACCCAATTTTTTTATGTTGTGATTCAGATAGAGCATGCAATTTTAAGCAACTTTCTAATTTACTCCTATTAGCAATTTTTCATTGTTCTCTTGCTATCTTTATGTGAAAAAGAAGGCATCTAAGTTTTTTGTTTGTTTTAGTACTCTGGACAGCCCTTTTTTATTGGTGGATGAATTTATCCACCAATCAGCAAGGACAACCCAGGTTGTTCACCAAAAATGGGCCGGCATCTAAACTTACATTCTTGCAGTTCAAATAAAGATACCAAGAGAATGAAGAAAATTTGATAATAGGAGTAAATTAGAAAGTTGCTTAAAATGTCATGCTCTATCTGAATCACAAAAGAAAAAATGTGGGTACAGTGTCCCTTTAATAATCAACTCAGCTGTAAATCTAGCTATCTATGTAAAACTGCAGTTATTGTATATACTTGAGAGAAATATAGAGGCAGTGTATATATTTCGTATGCCTCTAGTACACGGAGTATCAATCACTCTGTGATAATTCGGATCCAACCTTATATTAGGTAAGCTGTATTTTTTGCAGAGTTCCTAAAAAAGTCCCGAATCCAGTGATATATATATCCCTGTTCAGTTTCCAGATACTGTGTGTGGAAAAGTCATATATATATAACATGTGAAGTGTGTGGCAGTCAACCATGCTACAGGGCTGCTACACCTCTAAGTGCCTACCTGCTCCTTTCTGAGCTCGATGCGCCCTCTCGTGGTGAGACACAGGTGTCTGTGCAGCTCTGTGTAGCTGGTGACGTCACACGTTACGTTGGTAATATCGAAATGTAGATCCGTTCTGTATCAAAGTTTTTTACTCTGCGCAGAGTGTTTTGAAGCTTGAAAATAGTTTCCTTTGCAAATCTGTCACAATCCTTCAAAAGAGTTAGGTGATATTATTCGTATGACATCAATTTATTCCCATCAACGCGTTTCACCCTGTAGCGTGGTTGACTGCCACACACTTCACATGTTATATATATGACTTTTCCACACACATTATCTGTAAACTGAACAGAGATATATATATCACTGGATTCGGGACTTTTTAGGAACTCTGCAAAAAATATGTCTGTTTAAATCAACATTTTTAATTAAATATTTGTAATCTTATGTGATATACTCCTTTATTTTTATTTTTTACCATACATTATACCTTTTGTTGGAACTAGATATTTTCTAGGAGGCACTTATACCCTCAGTATAGAGATCACCTATATAGGTTTTGTTAATGCCAAACCCCATAGCTGTTAGCACGCACACACACTTTCCACTATAACCTCCTCATTTCTGTTTTTCTGCTTTATGGGAGCAGAATAGTGTATGTGCAGGGGTTAGATTTGCGCACCATTTTGATTTTGTTATTTTACAAAAGCCAGCAGGATACAGCAGTGGGTAGTGGCTAGCAGGTACAGTATCAGGTAAAAGCTAGCAGGATACAGCAGTGGGTAGTGGCTAGCAGGTACAGTGTCAGGTAAAAGCCAGTAGGATACAGCAGTGGGTAGTGGCTAGCAGGTACAGTATCAGGTAAAAGCTAGCAGGATACAGCAGTGGGTAGTGGCTAGCAGGTACAGTGTCAGGTAAAAGCTAGTAGGATACAGCAGTGGGTAGTGGATAGGTGGCACAATGTCAGGTAAAAGCCAGTAGGATACAGCAGTGGGTAGTGGCTAGCAGGCCCAATGTCAGGTAAAAGCCAGTAGGATACAGCAGTGGGTAGTGGCTAGCAGGTACAGTGTCAGGTAAAAGCCAGTAGGATACAGCCATGGGTAGTGGCTTGCAGGCACAATTTCAGGTAAAAGCCAGTAGGATACAACAGTGGGTAGTGGCTAGCAGGTACAGTGTCAGGTAAAAGCCAGTAGGATACAGCATTGGGTAGTGGCTAGCAGGTACAGTGTCAGGTAAAAGCCAGTAGGATACAGCATTGGGTAGTGGCTAGCAGGTACAGTGTCAGGTAAAAGCCAGTAGGATACAGCAGTGGGTAGTGGATAGGTGGCACAATGTCAGGTAAAAGCCAGTAGGATACAGCAGTGGGTAGTGGCTAGCAGGTACAGTATGGGGTAAAAGCCAGCAGGATACAGCAGTGGGTAGTGGCTAGCAGGTACAGTGTCAGGTAAAAGCCAGAAGGATACAGCAGTGGGTAGTGGATAGGTGGCACAATGTCAGGTAAAAGCCAGCAGGATACAGCAGGTGGGGCAGTGACTAGCAGGGTACAGTGTCAGGTAAAAGCCAGCAGGATACAGCAGTGGGGTAGTGGCTAGCAGGTACAGTGTCAGGTAAAAGCCAGTAGGATACAGCAGTGGGTAGTGGCTAGCAGGTACAGTATCAGGTAAAAGCCAGCAGGATACAGCAGTGGGTAGTGGCTAGCAGGTACAGTATCAGGTAAAAGCCAGCAGGATAGAGCAGTGGGTAGTGGCTAGCAGGTACAATGGCAGGTAAGAGCCAGCAGGACACAGTAAGGGGTAATGGCTAGGAGGTACATTGGTTAGTAGGATTAGACCAGCATGATGAAGCAGTGGGCAATAAGTAACATGTACAATAGTAAGCTTAAACCAGCAGTTCACAGCAGGTACATTGGTAGAAATAGACCAACAGGACGATGCAATGGGTAATGGCCAGCAGGTACAATGTTGAGTAATGGCCAGCAGGACACAGCAACAGGTTACACTGCTGTGTGATAAGCAGCTACCCCAGTGACTTCAGGATAAATGTTAAATTGTAAAATGTAATGTTTACAACATTTCATTAAATTATATGTTTTATATATTGCACGGGATTTACAAAGGGTCTACACCAGGTGAGGCAGTGATGCCCTATGTGGCACGCCAATAAATGCTGTTGTCCTGCAGCGATCATTATTGCCCCCTGGGATACTGTTTGGGACAGAGTGCCTGAGAGAAAACCGTTTAGAAGATTATCAACAAATTGCCACTCGTGGTCTACGCCAACAGGTTTAAATGGACATGAATCCCAAAACTTTTCTTTCATGATTGAGATACAGCATGCATTTTAAACAACTTTCCAATTTAGTTCTATTTTCATTTTTCTTCATTATCTTGTTATCCTTTATTGAGGGAGCAGGAATGCACCACTGGGAGCTAGCTGAACACATTGGTAAGACAATAAAAAGAGGTATATATGTGCAGCCACCAATCAGCAGCTAGTTCCCAGCTCTGAGCCTACCTAGGTATGCTCTTCAACAAAGGGATAACTTAAAAACAAAGCATGTTAGATACTAATAAATAAAATGAAGAGTTGTTTAAAAATGTATGCTCTAGTCTATGAGTCATGTAAGAACATTTTTATGTTGCATGTCCCTTTAAGTCCAGATTTTTTTTACCTGAATTATTTTTGTAGGTCATTTTGAATAGGTTTTCACTGGGTGACTGTGTGTAATGCAAGTTTTCCTATTCCTCTCTGGTTTACAAAGCAATATGTAACACTTTGGAAAGAACATGCATAGCAGAATCCCACCACCAGAAAATATAATGGCAAAAATCTCTACAGCTGTCATATACTTTCCTTTGGTGCTCATGTAAGTTGGGATAAAGGAGATCCATACGCTGAAGAAGATTAACATGCTAAAGGTGATAAGTCTTGCTTCATTGTACAAATCTGGTAAATTCCTAGCAAGGAAGGCAATTATAAAGCTTCCTTTTGCAAGAAGCCCAATGAATCCCAACATAAAATATAACCCTAAACCTTCTTGGCATTCAATAATTATTTGTCCAGGTTCTGAATAAAAGTCGTTGAATGGGTATGGTGGAGAAATCCCAATCCATGTGATACAGATAAGAGACTGGATAGAAGAACATATAGCCACTATAGAGCTTGGTAGCTTCTTCCCAAGGTATCTTCTTAGTGGACTTCCAGGTTTGGTGGCGTGAAAAGCCAAAACTACAATTATGGTTTTGGCTAGAATAGATGACACACAAACAGTAAAGGTTATGCCAAAAAAGTGGCTGTCTTACAATGCAGGTGAATCTTCCTGGGATACCTATAAAGACCAAGCAACTGAGGAATGTGACAGTAAGGGACACAAGAAGAAGGAAGCTAAGGTTCCGGTTGTTGATTTTACAACGGATTTTATTTTGATAATGTATGAAAGTTGTTAAAGTAAAAAGAGAAGCCAAGGAAAAAAAACACAGCAACAGAGGCCAGAGAAACTCCTAGTATCTCCTCATAGGTCAGGTAGGTTATAATTTCTTGGTAGGCATTTATCTTTCCTTTTATTTGGCCACTGGTCATCTGGGCACTTCCAGCATTTTTCCATATCTGGAAAACACATGCATGATAAAAAACAAAGTATCAGTGGCTATTACTCATGGTGGTTCTAGAGCATGACATGTGAGGTGCAGGACTTTGACTACAAAGCTAAATATCAAGGGTACAGGTTGTACTGAATTAGTCTTCTATCTATTCCTACATTTGTTTATATTTATTAAATCCCTCTTTTCCCTTTGTTACCTTGTCTGCATGGTGCAATGGGCATGTTTGCGCATATAACCCAACGGAGTACATTAATTCTTAGGGGTAGATTTATCAAGCAGCGGATGCTGCATTCTACCCCTGAAGTTTCAGGTTCGCCTGAAACTTAAGTTTCTGAACTCATCTGCCACCTCTGAGGTGGCGGACAGCAATCATCCCTATCAGATAAGATCGGGATGATTGACACTCTATGCTAGCAGCTGATTGGCCACACATGTGCAGGGGGCTGCATTGCACAAGTATTTCGCTAGAAATTCTTGTGCAATAATAAATGTTGACAGCGTATGCTGTCGGCATTTATCAATGTAGGGCGGTCATGATCCGCTACAGCGGATCATATCTACCCTACAGTTGATAAATCTACCCCTTAATGTGTACTAACCTGACATGAGTTATCTTAAGGCATATTGTGTATTAATTAAATATAAGATATTGAAAAAAACTAAATTTATGCTTACCTGATTATTTTTTTTCCTGGCATGGAGTCCACAAATCCATTCTAATTACTAGTGGGAATTAAACTCCTGGCCACCAGGAGGAGGCAAAGAACACCCCAGCAAAGCTTTAAGTATCCTCACTTCCCACAATCCCCCAGTCATTAAGCCGAAGGAATATGGAAGAGAAGAAGACACAAAGGGGCCTATCTATCAAGCTCCGAATGGAGCTTGATGCCCCGTGTTTCTGGCGAGCCTGCAGGCTCGCCAGAAACAGCAGTTATGAAGCAGCGGTTACAAAGACCGCTGCTCCATAACCCTATCCGCCTGCTCTGAGCAGGCGGACAGACATCACCGGAATTCAACCCGATCGGGTACGATCGGGTTGATTGACACCTCCCTGCTGGCGGCCGATTGGCCGTGAGTCTGCAGGGGGCGGCGTTGCACCAGCAGCTCTTGTTTAGCTGCTGGTGCAATGCTAAATACGGAGAGAATATTGCTCTCCGTATTCAGCGAGGTCGGATCAGGTCCGCCAGACTTTGTTAAATAGAGGCGAAAGGGTATAGAGATGCCTGAAGTTTAGAAATAACAGAAACAAAGACGTCTAAAAGTGACATAAGGGTGGGTTTTGGACTCTCCATGCCAGGAAAGAAAATAATTTATCAGACAAGCATACATTTTGTTTTCTTTCCAATGGCATGGAGAGTCCACAAATCCATTCTAATTACTAGTGGGAACCAATACCCAAGCCAGAGGCCACAGAATGGAAAGTAAGGGAGAAATGCGACAGGCGGATCTAAACTGAAGGCAGCACTGCTTGAAAAACATTTCTGTCATGTAGTTGGCAAGAGTCCATGAGCTAGTGACGTATGGGATATACAATCCTACCAGGAGGGGCAAAGTTTCCCAAACCTCAAAATGCCTATAAATACACCTTTTACCACACCCACAATTCAGTTTTACAAACTTTGCATCCTATGGAGGTGGTGAAGTAAGTTTGTGCTAAGATTTCTATGTTGATATGCGCTTCTCAGCATTTTGAAGCCCGTTTCCTCTCAGATTACAGTGAATGTCAGAGGGATGTGAAGGGAGTATCACTTATTGAATTCAATGGTTTTCCTCACGGGGGATCTATTTCATAGGTTCTCTGTTATCGGTCGTAGAGATTCATTTCCTACCTCCCTTTTCAGATCGACGATATACTCTCATTATCCATTTCCTCTACTGATAACCATTTCAGTACTGGTTTGGCTATCTGCTATATATGGATGGGTGTCTTTTGGTAAGTATGTTTTCATTACTTAAGACACTCTCAGCTATGGTTTGGCACTTTATGCATTTATATAAAGTTCTAAATATATGTATTGAACTTATATTTGCCATGATTCAGGTTTTCAGTATATTTCCTTTTGCAGACTGTCCGTTTCATATCTGGGAAATGCTTTTTTATGACAAATGTATTTCTTACCTGGGGTATAGTCTCTTTCTTCTATAAGATACGACAAGTCCACGGATTCATCCTTTACTTGTGGGATATTATCCTCCTGCTAAAAGGAAGTGGCAAAGAGCACCACAGCAGAGCTGTCTATATAGCTCCTCCCTTGACTCCACCCACCAGTGCTTCTCTTTGCCTACTCTAAAAAATAGGAAGGGTTAAGTGAAAGAGGTGATAAAATGTTAGTTTTTATTTTCTTCAAGCAAGACTTTTTTTATTTTAAATGGTACCGGTGAGTGCTATTTTTTCCCAGGCAGCAGATGGATGAAGACTTCTGCCTGGAGGCTGATGATCTTAGCAGTTGTTACTAAGATCCAGAGTAGTTCCCACAGAATGGCTGAGGAGTACTTAAGAAACTTCAGTGTGAGGAATGTTTTTCATTCTACAAGCATTGAGGTATGTTCAGTCATTTTTTTTTTCTGGAGAGACTGTGTTATTTCAGAATTGGCTGACATAATCCTTATGTATAGAGAGGGGTATTACTGAACCTGTATGTTGGGCTGTAAAAAATGGTTGACACTGATGACATCATGTTTGTGGGCAAACGATTCTATGTTGGGAGGTTCAATGACGTTTTTTTGTGGCAAACGTTTTCAATTTAATTTGGCAATGGGTACACATGGCTTCATTTAGATGGGTATATGAACCCACATGGCTAGGCTTTTTTAGACCCGCTCTGGTGCAGTTATTGTTTAAGGGCTGTGAGACATCGAGTTAGATGGGCGGGGGCCTATTTTCACGCCTCAGTTGCGCAGTTGTATTCCCTATGCAAGCAGCAAACTTCAGCTCCGGTGGGCCTTTCAGGACAGTTTGGGCCTAATCGAAGGGTTAATCTGATTTTGCAGACCCCTGAGGGCAGGTAGGCGCCACAGCAGGGCTGTGGCGAGGTGCAGGGGGTGTTTTTGTTTAACTATAAAGTTTTTTGGTATAACGTTTTGTGTTTTTAAGGGTTAAGTATTCCTTTTCCTGTGGGGGCAATCATAGCTGACAAGTTGGGATATATTTATCATAAAATTGAGATAATTTTATCGTTTTAAGGCAGTTTTGGAAAAAATTGTATGCTTTTTTTCTCTTAAAGAGCGCAGCACAGTTTTTTTCAGATTGTTATTTTTTCACAAAATAAAGTGTTTTCAAGCCTGTTTGTGGTCATTACTAGCCTGTTTTAACATGTCTGACATTGAGTTAAGCCAATGTTCCATGTGTTTAGAAGCCATTGTGGAACCCCCACTTCAAATGTGTCCGTCATGTACTGAAAGGGCCTTACATTGCATATTTTAGCTGATAAAAGTATGTCTCAGGATGATTCTCAGGGGCCTAGTTATCAAGCCGTCAACCTCAAATAAGCTGGAATTCCGCAGCGTATTTGTGGCGAGGCTGATTCGCCTTAGTTATCAAAGGCTAGAGACTGGCAAAAGTAGAATTTTGTGACGTAAACTTCGATCCGCCGGACTCAGTCCGACACAGATCGATTCTTACGTCACTCCAGATGTTCCGCACACAAGTGCGGCACAATCTGACTACTTTTGCTAGTTATCAAAAAACTAGCAGGTACGCTCAGCACTTTTACGGCCCAGCGTACCTGGTTTTCAAACCGCCACCCTGGAGGCGGCGGATCCCATAGGAATCAATGGGAGTCTGACCATAGCGAAAGTACAAGTCCGCTGCTGCCAGACATCCCATTGATTCCTATGGGAGATGTCTGCACCTAACACCCTAACATGTACCCCGAGTCTAAACACCACTAATCTGTCCCCCCTACATCGCCGCAACTAAATAAAGTTATTACCCCCCTAAACCCGCCGCTCCCGGAGCCCACCGCAAGCTACTCTATACATTATTAACCCCTAAAACCGCCGCTCCCGGAGCCCACCGCAAGCTACTCTATACATATTAACCCCTAAACCCGCCGCTCCCGGAGCCCACCCGCAACTATAATAAATATATTAACCCCTAAACCGCTGCTCCCCGGAGCCCACCGCCACCTACATTATACCTAGTAACCCCTATCCTGCCCCCCCTATATACCGTTGCCCTCTATAATAAAGTTATTAACCCCTATCCTGCTGATCCCGCACCTCGTCGCAAATAAATAAATAGTTTAACCCCTAAACCGCCGCTCCCTGAACCCGCCCGCAACCTATATTAAATTTATTAACCCCTATCCTGCCCCCCCCTACACCGTTGCCACCTATAATAAATTTATTAACCTCTATCCTGCCCCCACTACACCGCCGCCACTGTAATAAAATTATTAACCCCTAAACCTAAGTCTAACACTAACCCTACACCCCCCCTAACTTAAATATTAATTAAATAATCTAAATAATATTTCTCTTATTAACTAAGTTAATCCTATTTAAAAGTAAATACTTACCTGTAAAATAAACCCTAATATAGCTACAATATAAATAATAATTTTATCGGAACAGCCAATAGAATGCGAGCTCAATCTGATTGGCTGATTGGATCAGCCAATCGGATTGAACTTGAATCTGATTGGCTGATTCAATCAGCCAATCAGATTTTTCCTACCTTAATTTCGATTGGCTGATAGAATCCTATCAGCCAATCGGAATTGAAGGGACGCCATCTTGGATGACGTCCCTTAAAGGAGCCTTCATCCGTCGGTAGTCCGTCGGGTAAAGAAGGATGTTCCGCGTCGGTGGGATGAAGATTGAAGACCCGGCTTGGAAGATGACATCGCCCGGATAGAAGACTTCTTCAGCACCTCTTGGAAGATGACATCGCCCGGATGGAAGACTTCTTCAGCGCCGCTTGGAGGATCACTTCATCGGATGGAAGATTTCTTCAGCGCCCCTTGGATGATCACTTCTGCCGCTCCGGATGTCCTCTTCGGTTTCATCGCTTCTCGGCTGAGGGAAGACGACTCAAGGTAGGATGATCTTCAGGGGATTAGTGTTAGGTTATTTTAAGGGGGGTTTGGGTTAGATTAGGGGTATGTGGGTGGTGGGTTTTTAATTTTGGGGGGGTTGTATTTTTCTTTTACAGGCAAAAGAGCTGAATTCTTTGGGGGCATGCCCCACAAAAGGTCCTTTTAAAGGGCTGGTAAGGTAAAAGAGCTTTGAACTTTTTTAATTTAGAATAGGGTAGGGCATTTTTTTATTTTGGGGGGGCTTTGTTATTTTATTAGGGGGCTTAGATTAGGTGTAAGTAGCTTAAAAGTGTTGTAATATTTTTTAAATGTTTGTAACCTATTTTTTTTATTTTTTGTACTTTAGTTAGTTTATGTAATTGTATTTAATTGTAGTTATTTGCAGTTAATTTATTTAATTAATGTAATGATAGTGTAGTGTTAGGTTTAATTGTAACTTAGGTTAGATTTATTTTACAGGTAATTTTGTATTTCTTTTAGCTAGGTAAGCTATTAAATAGTTAATAACTATTTAATAGCTATTGTACCTAGTTAAAATAAATTGAAAGTTACCCTGTAAAATAAAATAAATCCTAAGATAGCTACAATATAATTATTATTTATATTGTAGCTATATTAGGGGTTTATTTTACAGGTAAGTATTTAGTTTTAAATAGGATTAACTTAGTTAATAAGAGAAATATTATTTAGATTTATTTAGTTAATATTTAAGTTAGGGGGGGTGTTAGGGTTATTGTTAGACTTAGGTTTAGGGGTAAATAATTTTATTACAGTGGCGGCGGTGTAGTGGGGGGCAGGATAGGGGTTTAATAAATTTATTATAGGTGGCGACGGTGTAGGGGGGGGCAGGATAGGGGTTAATAAATGTAATATAGGTTGCGGCGGGTTCAGGGAGCGGCGGTTTAGGGGTTAAACTATTTATTTATTTGCGGCGAGGTGCGGGATCAGCAGGATAGGGGTTAATAACTTTATTATAGAGGGCGACGGTATAGGGGGGGGCAGGATAGGGGTTACTAGGTATAATGTAGGTGGCGGTGGGGCTCCGGGAGCGGCGGTTTAGGGGTTAATACATTTATAAGAGTTGCGGCAGGGTCTAGGAGCGCGGTTTAGGGGTTAATACATTTATAAGAGTTGCGGCAGGGTCTAGGAGCGGCGGTTTAGGGGTTAATACATTTATAAGAGTTGCGGCCGGGTCTAGGAGCGGCGGTTTAGGGGTTAATACATTTATAAGAGTTGCGGCAGGGTCTAGGAGCGGCGGTTTAGGGGTTACTAACTTTATTTAGTTGCGGGGGGCTCGGGGGGGGCGCCGGTATAGGGGGTAGAACAGTGTAGTTTACTGTGGGTGCTTAGTGACAGGCTAGCAAGAAAACTGGGAAAAAGCCGAAGAGCAGCGAGATTGGATGAGTGATAACTCTCACAGTCCGCTGCTCATCGCCCCGTACTTGGTGCGCGGCTTTTTGACAGCTTTTTTGATAACTTAGGCGAATTTTTGCAGGTCCGCGGGCGGCAATGTGAGGCGAGCTTAGGCGGGCGTATTGGGCCCGGTGAAGGCAGGAAAAGTAGACACGTTGATAACTAGGCCCCTCAGTCAGAAGAGAATCAGGTTATGCCATCCACTTCTCCCCAAGTGTCACAACCTTTAACGCCCGCCCAAGCGATGCCAAGTACTTCTAGTGCGTCTAATTCATTCACCCTGCAAGATATGGCTGCAGTTATGTCTACTACCCTTACAGAGGTATTATCTAAACTGCCAAGTTTACAGGGTAAGCGCAGTAGGTCAGGTATTAGAGTAAATGCTGAGCCCTCTGATGCTTTGTTGGCAATCTCCGATGTACGCTCACAGTGTTCTGATTTGGGGGTGGGGAAATTGCTGTCTGAGGGAGAGCTTTCTGATTCAGGAAAGATGTTCCCTCAAACAGACTCAGATGTGACGGCCTTTAAATTTAAGCTTGAACACCTCCGCTTGTTACTCAGGGAGGTCTTAGCGACGCTGGATGATTGTGACTCTATTGTCATCCCGCCAGAGAAACTGTGTAAAATGGATAAATATCTAAGGTCCCTACTTACACTAATGTTTTTCCAGTCCCTAGAAGAATTTCGGACATTGTTACTAAGGAATGGGATAGACCAGGCATTCCATTCTCTCCCGCTCCTACTTTTAAGAAAATGTTTCCCATATCTGACACCATTCGGGATTCGTGGCAGACGGTCCCTAAGGTGGAGGGAGCTATTTCTACCCTGGCTAAGCGTACAGCTATACCTGTTGAGGACAGTTGTGCTTTCAAAGATCCTATGGATAAAAAATTAGAAGGACTTCTAAAGAAGTTGTTTATTCATCAGGGTTTTCTTCTGCAACCTATAGCGTGCATTGTTCCAGTAACTACTGCAGCAGATTTTTGGTTTGAGGGCTCTAGAGGAGTCTCTTAAAGTTGAGACCCCATTAGATGATATTTTGGATAGAATTAAGGCTCTCAAGCTTGCTAATTCTTTTATTACAGATGCCGCTTTCCAAATGGCTAAATTAGCGGCTAAGAATGCAGGCTTTGCTATTTTAGCGCGTAGAGCGTTATGGCTTAAGTCATGGTCTGCTGATGTTTCATCTAAATTTCAAGCTTTTAGCTATTCCTTTTAAGGGTAAGACCCTATTCGGGCCTCAACTAAGGAGATCATTTCTGATATTACTGGAGGTAAAGGTCATGCCCTTCCTCAGGACAAGACAGTTTAAAATGAGGACCAAACAGAATAATTTTTGTTCCTTTCGAAACTTTAAAGGCGGTCCCTCTACCTCCTCATCCACCTCAAAGCAGGAAGGGAATTTCGCCCAATCCAAGTCAGTCTGGAGACCTAACCAGACCTGGAATAAAGGTAAACAGGCCAAGAAGCCCGCTGCTGCTACCAAGACAGCATGAAGGGGCAGCCCCCGATCCGGGACCGGATCTAGTAGGGGGCAGACTTTCTCTCTTTGCTCAGGCGTGGGCAAGAGACATTCAGGATTCCTGGGCATTAGAAATTGTGACCCAGGGATATTGTCTAGAGTTCAAAGATTCTCTCCCAAGGGGGAGATTTCATCTTTCACGTTTGTCTGTAAACCAGATGAAAAGAGAGGCATTCTTATGCTGTGTAGAAGACCTATATACCATGGGTGTAATCTGCCCAGTTCCAAAATTAGAACAAGGGCAGGGGTTTTAATCCAATCTGTTTGTGGTTCCCAAAAAAGAGGGAACCTTCAGACCGATTTTAGATCTCAAAACTCTAAACAAATTTCTCAGTGTCCCATCGTTCAAGATGGAGACCATACAAACAATTTTACCAATGATCCAGGAGGGTCAATATATGACCACCGTGGATTTGAAGGATGCGCATCTTCACATTCCTATCCACAGAGATCATCACCAGTTCCTCAGGTTCACCTTCCTGGACAAACATTACCTTCCGGGTTGGCCACAGCTCCCAGAATTTTCACAAAGGTGCTGGGGTCCCTTCTGGTGGTTCTAAGGCTGCGGGGCATAGCAGTGGCGCCCTTTCTGGATGATATTTTGATTCAGGCGTCAACTTACAATCTAGCCAAATCTCACACGGACATCGTGTTGGCTTTTCTAAGAACTCACAGGTGGAAGGTGAACATAAAAAAGAGTTCACTTGTTCCTCTGACAAGAGTTCCATTCCTAGGAACTCTGATAGACTCAGTAGACATGAGGATTTTTCTGACGGAGGTCAGAAAATCAAAGATCCTAGCCACTTGCCGAGCACTTCGTTCCATTCCTCGGCCATCAGTGGCTCAGTGTATGGAGGTAATTGGACTAATGGTAGCGGCAATGGACATAGTTCCGTTTGCTCGCTTACATCTCAGACCACTGCAGCTGTGCATGCTCAGACAGTGGAATGGGGATTATTCAGATTTATCTCTGTGGATAACTCTGGATCTAGAGACCAGAGATTCTCTTCATTGGTGGTTGTCACAGGATCATCTGTCCCAGGGAATGTGCTTCCGCAGGCCAGCATGGGTCATAGTGACGAATGACGCCAGCCTCTTGGGCTGGGGTGCAGTCTGGAATTCCCTGAAAGCTCAGGGTGTGTGGATTCAGGAGGAGTCCTTACTACCAATAAATATTCTGGAACTGAGAGCAATATTCAACGCGCTTCAAGCGTGGCCTCAGCTGGCTTCGGCCAAATTCATAAGATTCCAGTCGGACAATATCACAACTGTAGCCTATATCAATCATCAAGGGGAACAAAGAGTTCTCTAGCGATGATAGAGGCTTCCAAAATAATTCTATGGGCAGAGACTCACTCTTGCCATCTATCTGCAATATATATCCCAGGAGTGGAGAACTGGGAAGCGGATTTTCTAAGTCGTCAGACTTTTCATCCGGGGGAGTGGGAACTCCTTCCGGAGGTGTTTTCAAAATTGATTCATCAATGGGGCACACCAGAATTGGGTCTGATGGCATCTCGTCAGAATGCCAAACTTCCTTGTTACGGGTCCAGATCGAGGGATCCTCAAGCAGTACTGACAGATGCTCTAGCAGTACCATGGTTGTTCATCCTGGCTTATGTGTTTCCTCCTTTTCCTCTCCTACCTTGTCTGATTGCAAGAATCAAACAGGAGAGGGCTTCGGTAATATTGATAGCGCCTGCGTGACCATGCAGGACTTGGTATGCAGACCTGGTGGAAATGTCATCTCTGCCACCGTGGAAACTACCATTGAGACGGGACCTTCTCATTCAGGGTCCGTTCCAACATCCAAATCTAGTTTCTCTGCAGCTGACTGCCTGGAGATTGAACGCTTGATTCTATGTAAGCGGGGATTCTCTGAGTCAGTCACTGATACTTTGATTCAGGCTCGGAAGCCTGTCACTAGGAAAATTTATCATAAGATATGGCGTAAATATCTTTATTGGTGCGAATCCAAAGGCTACTCATGGAGTAAGATCAGGATTCCTAGGATTTTGTCCTTTCTCCAAGAAGGATTGGAGAAGGGGTTATCAGCTAGTTCCTTAAAGGGACAGATTTCTGCTTTGTCAATCTTACTACACAAGCGTCTGGCAGATGTCCCAGATGTTCAGTCGTTTTGTCAGGCTTTGGTTAGAATTATGCCTGTGTTTAAACCTGTTGCTCTGCCATGGAGTTTGAATTTAGTTCTTAATGTTCTTTAAGGGGTTTCGTTTGAACCCATGCATTCCATAGATATTAAACTTCTATCTTGGAAAGTTCTGTTTTTAGTTGCTATCTCTTCTGCTTGAAGAGTTTCTGAGCTATCTGCGTTACAATGTGATTCGCCTTATCTTATATTCCATTCTGATAAGGTGGTTTTGCGTACCAAACCTGGATTCCTTCCTAAGGTTGTTTCCAATAAGAATATTAATCAGGAAATTGTTGTTCCTTCTCTGTGTCCTAATCCTTCTTCTAAGAAGGAGCGTCTGTTACATAACTTGGACGTGGTTCGTGCCTTGAAGTTTTACTTGCAAGCGACCAAGGATTTCCGTCAAACATCTTCTCTGTTTGTTGTCTATTCTGGAAAGCGTAGAGGTCAAAAAGCTATGGCTACCTCTCTTTCTTTTTGGCTGAAAAGCATCATCCGTTTGGCATACGAGACTGCTGGACAGCAGCCTCCTGAAAGAATTACAGCTCATTCTACTAGAGCGGTGGCTTCCACATGGGCTTTTAAAAATGATGCTTCTGTTGAACAGATTTGTAAGGCTGCGACTTGGGCTTCCCTTCATACTTTTTCCAAATTTTACAAATTTGATACTTTTGCTTCTTCTGAGGCTATTTTTGGGAGAAAAGTTCTTCAAGCAGTGGTGCCTTCTGTTTAGGTATCTGTCTTGTCCCTCCCGTTAATCCGTGTCCTGTAGCTTTGGTATTGTATCCCACAAGTAAAGGATAAATCCGTGGACTAGTCGTATCTTATAGAAGAAAAGGAAATTTATGCTTACCTGATAGAAAATGTTTTGCTTAAAACTTCAGTCACCTCTGCACCTTTTAGTTTTTCCTTTTTCTTCTTATACCTTCGGTCGAATGACTGGGGGGGTGGGAGTCAAGGGAGGACTAATATAGACAGCTCTGCTGTGGTGCTATTTGCCACTTCCTTTTAGCAGGAGGATGATATCCCACAAGTAAAGGATGAATCCGTGGACTCATCGTATCTTAGAAGAAATCAATTTATCAGGTAAGCATAAATTTCCTTTTTTCTAATTGACTGTCTTTTAAATTTGCGGGTAGAATTAGGCTCGCGAGGGCGCAAAATGCCAAAATTTATTGCGTCATTTTTGGCACAAGATTTTTTTGGCGCAAAATTACGTTTGTTGATGCAAATTCGTCATTTCTGGCGTCTTAGTTGACGCCGAGTCCTTCACAAGGTTGCGTTATCTATGACGTTTTGTTTCCGGATGTTTTTGGCGCCAAAAAATATTTTTCTGTTTGTTGTGCGTCATACTTGGCGCCAAATATTTTCATTATTTAAAACCCCATTCCTTTTGCCTCTGGTCTTTTTCTATGTCAGAGGGCTATGCTGTTGGCATTTTTTCCCATTCCTGAAACTGCCATATACGGAAATTGATCATTTTGCTTTATATGTTGTTTTCCTCTTGTAAGGTGTATCCAGTCCACAGATCATCCATTACTTGTGGGATATTCTCCTTCCCAACAGGAAGTTGGAAGAGGATCACCCACAGCAGAGCTGCTATATAGCTCCTCCCCTAACTGCCATATCCAGTCATTCTCTTGCAACTCTCAACATAGCTGGAGGTAGTAAGAGGAAAGTGGTGTAATATAGTTAGTTTTTTTCTTCAATCAAAAGTTTATTGTTTTTAAATGGTACCGGAGTTGTACTATTTTATCTCAGGCAGCATTTAGAAGAAGAATCTGCCTGCGTTTTCTATAATCTTAGCAGAAGTAACTAAGATCCACTGCTGTTCTCACATATGTCTGAGGAGTGAGGTAACTTCAGAGGGAGAATAGCGTGCAGGGTATCCTGCAATAAGGGTATGTGCAGTTTTAAGTTTTTCTAGGGATGGAATTGCTAGAAAATACTGCTGATACCGGATTAATGTAAGTTAAGCCTAAATACAGTGATTTAATAGCGACTAGTATCAGGCTTGCTTTCAGAGGTATATACTCTGATTAATGTGCAATATAAAACGTTTGCTGGCATGTTTAATCGTTTTTATATATGCTTGGTGATAAAACTTATTGGGGCCTAGTTTTTTCCACATGGCTGGCTTGATTTTTGCCTAGAAACAGTTTCCTGAGGCTTTCCACTGTTGTAATATGAGTGGGAGGGGCCTATTTTAGCGCTTTTTTGCGCAGTTAAAATTACAGACAGAGACATTCAGCTTTTATTCAGCTTCCCTCAGCAGTCCCCTGCATGCTATAGGACATTTCGTGTATTGAGGAAGGTAAAGCCACAGTGGAGCTGTGGCAGTTGTTATGACTGTTTAAAAACGTATTTTTCGTTTTGTTTAATCCGGTTTTTTTGTATTAAGGGGTTAATCATCCATTTGCAAGTGGGTGCAATGCTCTGCTAACTTGTTACATACACTGTAAAAATTTCGTTAGTTTAACTGCCTTTTTTCACTGTTATTTCAAATTTTGGCATAATTTGTTTCTCTTAAAGGCACAGTAACCTTTTTTATATTGCTTGTTAACTTGATTTAAAGTGTTTTCCAAGCTTGCTAGTCTCATTGCTAGTCTGTATAAACATGTCTGACATAGAGGAAACTCCTTGTTCATTATGTTTTAAAAGCCATGGTGGAACCCCATAGGAGAATGTGTACTAAATGTATTGATTTCACTTTAAACAATAAAGATCAGCTGTTATCTTTAAAAGAATTATCACCAGAGGATTCTGACGAGGGGGAAGTTATGCCGACTAACTCTCCCCACGTGTCAGACCCTTTGACTCCCGCTCAAGGGACTCACGCTAAAATGGCGCCAAGTACATCAAAGACGCCCATAGCGATTATTTTGCAGGACATGGCGGCAATCATGCATAATACCCTGTCAGCGGTGTTAGCCAGACTGCCTGAATTTAGAGGAAAGCGCGATAGCTCTGGGGTTAGACGTAATACAGAGCTCGCAGATGCTTTAAGGCCCATGTCTGATACTGCGTCACAATATGCAGAAGCTGAGAAAGGAGAGCTTCAGTCTGTGAGTGACATTTCTGATTTGGGGAAACCTGATTCAGATATTTCTACTTTTAAATTTAAGCTTGAGAACCTCCGTGTATTGCTTGGGGCGGTATTAGCTGCTCTGAATGACTGTGACACAATTGCAGTGCCAGAGAAATTGTGTAGACTGGATAAATACTATGCAGTGCCGGTGGTGTACTGATGTTTTTCCAATACCTAAAAGGTTTACAGAAATTATTAATAAGGAGTGGGATAGACCCGGTGTGCCGTTCCCCCCCCCCCCTCCAATTTTAGAAAAATGTTTCCAATAGACGCCACCCACATGGGACTTATGGCAGACGGTCCCTAAGGTGGAGGGAGCAGTTTCTACTTTATCAAAGCATACCACTATCCCTGTCGAGGACAGTTGTGCTTTTTCAGATCCAATGGATAAAAAATTAGAAGGTTACCTTAAGAAAATGCTTATTCAACAAGGTTTTATCCTGCAGCCCCTTGCATGCATTGCACCTGTCACTGCTGCTGCGGCATTCTGGTTTGAGTCTCTGGAAGAGGCCTTTCAGACAGCTACTCCATTAACTGAAATACTTGACA
Organism: Bombina bombina; assembly: GCF_027579735.1. Classification (NCBI taxonomy): domain Eukaryota; kingdom Metazoa; phylum Chordata; class Amphibia; order Anura; family Bombinatoridae; genus Bombina; species Bombina bombina. Next base: position 531,032,067 of record NC_069505.1, read on the forward strand.
AGCTTAGAACACTTAAGCTAGCTAATTCTTTTGTTTCTGATGCCATTGTTCATTTGACTAAACTAACGGCTAAGAATTCTGGATTCGCCATCCAGGGCGCGTAGGGGGCGCTATGGCTTAAATCTTGGTCAGCTGACGTGACTTCAAGTCTAAATTACTTAACATTCCCTTCAAGGGGCAGACCCTATTCGGGCCTGGTTTGAAGGAAATTATTGCTGACATTACTGGAGGTAAGGGTCATACCCTTCCTCAGGACAGGGCCAAATCAAAGGCCAAACAGTCTAATTTTCGTGCCTTTCGAAACTTCAAGGCAGGTGCAGCATCAACTTCCTCTGCTACAAAACAAGAGGGAACTTTGCTCAATCCAAGCCGGGCTGGAAACCTAACCAGTTCTGGAACAAAGGCAAGCAGGCCAGAAAGCCTGCTGCTGCCTCTAAGACAGCATGAAGGAACGGCCACCTATTCGGTAATGGATCTAGTAGGGGGCAGACTTTCTCTCTTTGCCCAGGCGTGGGCAAGAGATGTTCAGGATCCCTGGGCATTGGAGATTATATCTCAGGGATATTTTCTGGACTTCAAAGCTTCCCCTCCTCAAGGGAGATTTCACCTTTCGAGATTATCTGTAAACCAGATAAAGAAAGAGGCATTCTTACGCTGTGTGCAAGACCTCCTTGTTATGGGAGTGATCTGTCCAGTTCCACAGACGGAACAGGGACAGGGGTTTTTATTCAAATCTGTTTGTGGTTCCCAAAAAAGAGGGAACCTTCAGACCCATTTTGGATCTAAAGATCTTAAACAAATTCCTCAGAGTTCCATCGTTCAAAATGGAAACTATTCAGACCATCCTACCTATGATCCAGGAGGGTCAGTACATGACCACAGTGGATTTGAAGGATGCTTACCTTCACATACGATTCACAAAGATCATCATCGGTTCCTAAGGTTTGCCTTTCTGGACAGGCATTACCAATTTGTGGCTCTTCCCTTCGGGTTAGCTACAGCTCCAAGAATCTTTACAAAGGTTCTGGGATCGCTTCTGGTGGTCCTAAGACCACAAGGTATATCAGTGGCCCCTTGTCTGGACGACATCCTGATACAGGCGTCAAGCTTTCAGATTGCCAAGTCACATACGGACATAGTTCTGGCATTTCTCAGGTCACATGGGTGGAAGGTGAATGAGGAAAAGAGTTCTCTATCCCCACTCACAAGAGTCTCCTTCCTAGGGACTCTGATAGATTCTGTAGAAATGAAGATTTACCTGACAGAATCCAGGTTATCAAAGCTTCTAAGATCTTGCCGTGTTCTTCATTCTATTCCGCGCCCTTCGGTGGCTCAGTGTATGGAAGTAATCGGCTTGATGGTAGCGGCGATGGACATAGTGCCATTTGCGCGCCTACATCTCAGACCGCTGCAACTATGCATGCTCAGTCAGTGGAATGGGGATTACACAGATTTGTCCCCTCTGCTAAATCTGGATCAAGAGACCAGAGATTCTCTTCTCTGGTGGCTATCTCGGGTCCATCTGTCCAAAGGTATGACCTTTTGCAGGCCAGATTGGACAATTTTAACAACAGATGCCAGCCTTCTAGGTTGGGGTGCAGTCTGGAATTCCCTGAAGGCTCAGGGATTGTGGACTCAGGAGGAGAAACTCCTCCCCAATAAATATTCTGGAGTTAAGAGCAATATTCAATGCTCTTCTAGCTTGGCCTCAGTTAGCAACCCTGAGGTCATCAGATTTCAGTCGGCTTACATCAACCATCAAGGGGGAAACCAGGAGTTCCCTAGCGATGTTAGAAAGTCTCCAAGATAATTCGCTGGGCAGAGGACTCACTCTTGCCACCTATCAGCAATCCATATCCCAGGTGTAGAGAACTGGGAGGCGGATTTTCTAAGTCATCAGACTTTTCATCCGGGGGAGTGGGGAACTCCATCCGGAGGTGTTTGCTAAATTGGTTCTCGTTGGGGCAAACCAGAACTGGATCTCATGGCGTCTCGCTAGAACGCCAAGCTTCCTTGTTACGGATCCAGGTCCAGGGACCCAGAAGCGGCACTGATAGATGCTCTAGCAGCGCCTTGGTTCTTCAACCTGGCTTATGTGTTTCCACCGTTTCCTCTGCTCCCTCGACTGATTGCCAAAATCAAACAGGAGAGAGGCATCAGTGATCTTGATAGCGCCTGCGTGGCCACGCAGGACCTGGTATGCAGACCTAGTGGACATGTCATCCTTTCCACCATGGACCCTGCTCTGAGACAAGACCTTCTACTACAAGGTCCTTTCAATCATCCAAATCTAATTTCTCTGAGACTAACTGCATGGAGATTGAACGCTTGATTTTATCAAAGCGTGGCTTCTCCGAGTCCAGTCATTGATACCTTAATACAGGCACGAAAGCCTGTCATCAGGAAAATCTACCATAAGATATGGCGTAAATACCTTTATTGGTGTGAATCCAAGAATTACTCATGGAGTAAGGTTAGGATTCCTAGGATATTGCCCTTTCTCCAAGAGGGTTTGGATAAAGGGATTATCAGCTAGTTCTTTAAAGGACAGATTTCTGCTCTGTCTATTCTTTTGCACAAGCGTCTGGCAGAAGTTCCAGACGTTCAAGCTTTTTGTCAGGCTTTGGTTAGAATTAAGCCTGTGTTTTAACCTGTTGCTCCCCCATGGAGCTAAACTTGGTTCTTAAAGTTCTTCAAGGGGTTCCATTTGAGCCCCTTCATTCCATTGATATCAAACTTTTATCTTGGAAAGTTCTCTTTTTGATGGCTATTTCTTCGGCCTCCGGAGAGGTCTCTGAGTTATCTGCTTTACAATGTGATTCTCCTTATCTGATTTTCCATTCAGATAAAGTAGTTCTGCGTACAAAACCTGGGTTTTTACCTAAGGTAGTTTCTAACAAGAATATCAATCAAGAGATTGTTGTTCCATCATTGTGTCCTAATCCTTCTTCAAAGAAGGACGTCTTTTACATAATCTGGACGTGGTCCGTGCTTTAAAGTTTACTTACAAGCTACTAAAGATTTTCGCCAAAACATCTACACTGTTTGTTGTTTTACTCTGGACAGAGGAGAGGTCAAAAAGCTTCGGCAACCTCTCTTTCTTTTTGGCTCGGAGCGTAATACGCTTAGCTATGAGACTGCTGGACAGCAGCCCCCTGAAAGGATTACAGCTCATTCTACTAGATCTGTTGCTTCCACCTGGGCCTTTAAAAATGAGGCTTCTGTTGAACAGATTTGCAAGGGGCGGCGACTTGGTCTTCGCTTCATACCTTTTCAAAATTTTACAAATTTGATACTTTTGCTTCTTCGGAGGCTATTTTTGGGGAGAAATGTTCTACAGGCAGTGGTTTCTTCCATTTAAGCCTGCCTTGTCCCTCCCTTCATCCGTGTACTTTAGCTTTGGTATTGGTATCCCACAAGTAATGGATGATCCGTGGACTGGATACACCTTACAAGAGAAAACATAATTTATGCTTACCTGATAAATTTATTTCTCTTGTGGTGTATCCAGTCCATGGCCCGCCCTGTCTTTTTAAGGCAGGTCTAAATTTTAATTTAAACTACAGTCACCACTGCACCCTATGGTTTCTCCTTTCCTCGGCAAGTTTCGGTCGAATGACTGGATATGGCAGTTAGGGGAGGAGCTATATAGCAAGCTTCTGTTGTGGGTGATCCTCTTGCAACTTCCTGTTGGGAAGGAGAATATCCCACAAGTAATGGATGATCCGTGGACTGGATACACCACAAGAGAAATAAATTTATCAGGTAAGCATAAATTATCCTGTCTCAGAATTTACTGCTGGATCCTTGCTGCTTGATATCGGTTCTACCAAAGCTAAGTGCAATTTGTTGTAAAACTGGTGGAGATTATTCCTCCAGCTGTCGTTTGGAATAGTTGTCATGAATAAACTTTTACATGCAGAAAATGTTTCCATCAGTAGTAGTTCATTACCTGTTGCCTGTTCCCTCAACATCTAATACACAAAAATATACCTGTAAATTTAAAATGATTTATTTTTGACTCTATTTAGAAGGCTTTGTCTGCCATTTCCGCATTCTAATAAACGTAAAAGGGTCTTTTAAAACTTCTCATAGAGTTGATGAAATTTCAAATGACCGGCAAACATACTGATTTATCTTTCTCTGATGAGGATCTATCTGATTCAGAAGATTCTGCCTCAGATATTGACACTGACAAATCCTCTTATTTATTTAAAATGGAGTATATTTGTTCTTTATTAAAAGAAGTGTTGATTACATTAGATATGGAGGAAACTAGTCCTCTTGATATTAAAACTAATAAACGTTTAAATTCTGTTTATAAACCTCTGTGGTTATTCCAGAGGTTTTTCAAGTTCTTGATGCTATTTCAGATATGATTTCTAAGGAATGGAATAGGCCTGATACTTCTTTTATTCCTTCTTCAATTTTTAAAAAAATTGTATCCTTTGCCAACTGTTAGATTGGAGTTTTGGGAAAAGATCCCCAAAGTTGATGGGGGCTATCTCTACTCTTGCTAAACGTACTACTATTCCTACGGAAGATAGTACTTCTTTTAAAGATCCTTTGGATAGGAAACTTGAATCTTATCTATGGAAGGCATATTTATATTCAGGTCATCTTTTTAGGCCTGCAATTTCTTTGCCTGATGTTGCAGCTGCTTCAACTTTTTGGTCGGAAACTTTAGCGCAACAAGTATCGGATCATGATTTGTCTAGCATTGTTAAATTAATTCAACATGCTAATAATTTAATTTGTGATGCCATTTATGATATCATCAAAATTGATGTTAGATATATGGTCTTTAGCTATTTTAGCTAGAAGAGCTTTATGGCTTAAATCTTTGAATGCTGATATGACTTCTAGTCCAGATTGCTATCTCTTTCTTTCCAAGGTAATAAATTATTTGGTTCTCAGTTGGATTCAATAATTTCAAACTGTCACTGGGGGGGAGGGGAGTCTTTTTGCCTCAGGATAAAAAAACCTAAGGGTAAATCTAAAGCTTCTAACCGTTTTCGTTCCTTTCGACATAATAAGGAACAGAAATATAATCCTTCCCCAAAGGAATATGTTTCCAATTGGAAGCCATCCTCAAATTGGAATAAATCCAAGCCATTTAAGAGATCAAAGCCAGCCCCCAAAGTCCGCATGAGGGTGCAGCCTTCATTCCAGCTCAGCTAGTAGGGGGCAGAGTAAAATTTTTCAAAGATGTTTGGATCAATTCAGTCCAAAATCATTGGATTCAGAGTATTGTCTCTCAGGGGTACAGAATAGGTTTCAGAGTAAGACCACCTGTGAGAAAAATTTTTCTCTCATGCATTCCAGCGAACCCAGGGAAGGCTCTGGCTTTCCTGAAGTGTGTTTCAGAAGTGGAGTTATCAGGGGTAATCATGCCAGTTCCGTTCAGGAACAGGGTCTGGGGTTTTATTCAAATCTATTCATTGTCCCAAAGAAAGAAAATACATTCAGACCAGTTTCTGGATCTAAGATTTTGAATCGTATGTAAGAGTAACAACTTTTAAAATGGTGACTATAAGGACTATTCTGCCTTTTGTTCAGCACGGGCATTATAGGTCCACAATCGACTTAGAGGATGCATATATTCATATTATGATTCCTCCAGATCACTATCAGTTCCTGAGATTTTTTTTTCTAGACAAGCATTACCAATTTGTTGCTCTTCCTTTTGGCCTAGCAACAGCTCCAATAATCTTTTCAAAGGTTCTCGGTGCCCTACTCTCTGTAATCAGAGAGCGGGGTATTGTGGTGTTTCCATATTTGGACGATATCTTTGGTACTTGCTCAGTCTTTACGTTCTGCAGAATCTCACACAAATCAACTAGTGTTGTTTCTTCAAATACATGGTTGGAGGATCAATATACCAAAAAGTTATTTGATTCCTCAGATAAGGGTAACCTTTTTAGGTTTCCAGATAGATTCAGTGTCCATGACTCTGTCTCTACAGGCAAGAGACGTTTAAAATTGGTTGCAGCCTGTCGGAACCTTCAGTCTCAGTCATTCCCTTCAGTAGCAATGTGCATGGAAGTTTTAGGTCTTATGACTGCAGCATCGGACACAATCCCTTTTGCTCGTTTTCATATGAGACCTCTCCAGCTTTGTATGCTGAAACAATTGGTGCAGGGATTATACAAGGATATCACAATTGATATTCTTAAATCCCAATGTTTGACTTTCTCTGACTTGGTGGTTAGATCACCATCGTAATAATTCTAGGGGCCTCTTTCGTTCATCCAACCTGGTACTGTGATCACAACAGGATGCAAGTCTTTCAGGTTGGGGAGCTGTTTGGGGATCTCTGACAGCACAATGAGTTTGGAAATCTAAAGAGTCGAGATTACCAATCAATATTTTGGAACTCCGTGCGATTCTCAGGGCTCTTCAGTTTTGGCCTCTGTTGAAGAGAGAACCGTTTCATTTGTTTTCAGACAGACAATGTCACAACTGTGGCATATGTCAATCATCAGGGTGGGACTCACAGTCCCTCAAGCTATGAAAGAAGTGTCCCAGATACTTGTTTGGGCGGAATCCAGCTCTTGTCTAATTTCTGCGGTTCATATCCCAGGTATAGACATTTGGGAAGCGGATTATCTAAGTCATTGGAATTTACAATCCGGGAGAATGGTCTCTTCACCCAGATGTGTTTTCTCAAATTGTTCAGATGTGGGGGCTTCCAGAAATAGATCTGATGGCATCTCATCTAAACAAGAAACTTCCCAGGTACCTGTCCAGGGATCCTCAGGCGGAAGCAGTAGATACATTGACACTTCCTTGGTGTTATCAACCTGCTTATATTTTCCTTGCCTCTAGTTCTTCTTCCAAGAGTGATCTTGAAATCATCATGGAGCAATCGTTTGTGCTGCTGGTGGCTCCAGCATGGCCTCAAAGGTTTTGGTATGCGGATCTTGTTCGGATGTCCAGTTGCCAACCTTGGCCACTTCCCTTAAGACCAGACCTTGTCAAGGCCATTTTTCCATCAGGATTTCAAATCATTAAATTTGAAGGTATGAAAATTGAACGCTTAGTGCTTAGTCATAGAGGTTTCTCTGACTCAGTGATTAATACTATGTTACAGGCTTGTAAATCTGTTTCTAGAAAGATTTATTATCGAGTTTGGAAGACTTACATTTCAGGGTGTTCTTCTCATAAATTTTTTGGCATTCTTTTAGATTTCCTAGAATTTTACAGTTTCTTCAGGATGGTTTGGATAAAGGTTTGTCTGCAAGTTCCTTGAAAAGACAAATCTCTGCTCTTTCTGTTTTATTCCACAGAAAAATTGCTAAACTTCCTGATATTCACTGTTTTGTACAGGCTTTGGTTCGTATCAAGCCTGTCATTAAATCAATCTCTCCTCCTTGGAGTCTTAATTTGGTTTTGAAGGCTTTACAGGCTCCTCCATTTGAGCCTATGCATTCTTTGGACATTAAACTACTTTCTTGGAAAGTGCTGGTTCCTTTTGGCCATCTCTTCTGCTAGAAGGGTTTCTGAATTATCTGCTCTCTCTTGTGATCTCCTTTTCTAATTTTTCATCAGGATAAGGCAGTTTTGGCGGACTTCATTTAAATCTTACCTAAGGTTGTGAATTCTAATAACATTAATAGAGAAATTGTTGTCCCTTCTTTGTGTCCTAATCTAAGAATTCTTTGGAGAGATCTTTACATTCTTTGGATGTGGTGAGAGCTCTGAAATATTATGTTGAAGCTACTAAAGATTTCCGGAAGACTTCTAGTCTATTTGTTATCTTTTCTGGTTCCAATGAAAGGTCAGAAGGCTTCTGCCGTTTCTTTGGCATCATGGTTAAAGCTTTTGATTCATCAAGCTTATTTGGACTTGGGTAAAACCCCGCTTCAGAGAATTACAGCTCATTCTACTAGATCAGTTTCCACTTAACTGGGCTTTTAAGAATGAAGCTTCAGTTGATCAGATTTGCAAAGCAGCAACTTGGGTATTCTTTGCATTCTTTTACTAAATTCTACCATTTTGATGTATTTGCTTCTTCGGAAGCCAGTTTTTGGTAGAAAAAGTTCTTCAGGCAGCTTTTCAGTTTGATTCTTCTGCTTCTAATTTAAGTTTTTTTCTTTTCAATTATGAGACTAAACTTATGATTTGGGTTGTGGAATAATTTTTTTCAGCGGAAATGGCTGTTTTTTTATTTTTTATCCCTCCCTCTCTAGTGACTCTTGCGTGGAGTTCCACATCTTGGGTATTGCTATCCCATACATCACTAGCTCATGGACTCTTGTCAATTACATGAAAGAAAACATAATTTAAGTAAGAACTTACCTGATAAATTAATTTCTTTCATATTGGCCATGAGGACCACCCTATTTTTTTTTTTTTTTTTGGTGGTTATGATTTTTTTGTATAAAGCACCATTATTTCCAAATTCCTTTGTTTATGCTTTTTTACTCCTTTCTTTATCACCCCACTTCTTGGCTATTCGTTAACTGAATTGTGGGTGTGGTGAGGTTTTTTTTTTTTATAGGCATTTTGAGGTTTGGGAAACTTTGCCCCTCCTGGTAGGATTGTATATCCCATACGTCACTAGCTCATGGACTCTTGCCAATATGAAAGAAATGAATTTATCAGGTAAGTTCTTACATAAATTATGTTTTCTCCCTGGGGCCACAAAAGCTAGTGCAAAGGGTCACATGTAGGCTCTTTTACCACTCACCAGTGCGGTTAGAGATTTCTTCTCTTGAACACAAGACACAATCATAACAGCAAGATTTCCTCCCTTCCTGGATCACCTTTCTGTAACCTTTTGGACAGCTGTCACTGCAGACTGACTGGGGTGGAATCTGTGGGGTGACATACAAGGAATTGCACCAGTTTATTAATACATTTTAAAAAAAGGGCTATGCTATTGTTAATATGCAGCCATAAAATTAATAAACCACAACATCAGCTGCTCCGCTCTGCAAGTCTCTACACTGGCTCCCCATACACTCCAGAATACAGTTTAAAGGGATACTAAACCCAAATTCCATCTAAAGGGGAGGAGAGTCCATAGCTTCATTCTTTACTGTTGGGAATTATGAACCTGGCCACCAGGAGGAGGCAAAGACACCCCAGCCAAAGGCTTAAATACCTCCCCCACTTCCCTCATCCCCCAGTCATTCTTTGCCTTTCGTCACAGGAGGACGGCAGAGAAGTGCCGAAGATCGGAGTAGTCTCTTATGGAGGGTAGTACCCTTCGCATTGGGACTGGAGTTTCAAGTAGTCCTGTCAGCCTCTCTGGGAGAGCCTGGGCAAAAGTTAGAGTCCGGAGACGCAGGGAGAGTCTTTCTGCGAAACCATCCCGACTCATATTAACAGCTCCACAAGCAATCAGTGTTGATGAGTTTCGCTGCCTACTTTTTCACTCAAGTCCATGTCAGGTGCGAGGCTACTAACCTGTCAAACTTGAAGGGCCGTGTTCCTGTTCCATGGCATAGATTTTGTTAAGATTGTTTAATTTTTTATTACATAAATGATAACATGGAAGACAGGGGTCACAGTGTAACACCTTTATCTTAAAGAATCAAGGGTTAATAATCCTGGAAAGGGGATTATTGAACAGAGGGGTTTATACATGATATTGTTTATTGTGTCTTGCTGCGTTATGTGTGAGATGAGGCTCTGGCAATGTGTGGAACTTTCAGGTGACTTAGGGGAGTATTGCGCAGCCTTTTTTTGGCGCGTTTTCTCCTCAGGAAGGGGCGGTCCTGTCAGGCATTCCATGTGACCGGGTGTGGCAATATCTCTTTATCTATTGATCAGCTGCGCAGGAGATGAAACGGTTTCTGTAGTCCAGGTCATAGGAGGTGGTTAGTGCCCTGGCCATTGGAGATTATTAAGGTGCCTATTTATTAAGTTAATCTAGTCCGTAATAACAAAGCCAGCCTTAGGGCAAAGCGGAGCGAAGGCGGGCCGTCTTGGGCCCCGCAGTTAGGGGGCCCCACATTTTAATGCAATTTTAAAAAAAAAAAAGTTTTTGTGTGCACTGACATTTTTTATTTTTTTTTATCATTTTTTGGCGTGATTTTTTTTTTTTGAGACCCGGAAGTTTTGGCAGACACTGACAGGAGGCAGTTATTAACAGTTAGTGCGGGAGGAAGTAGTTTCCTTTTTCTGCGCCTGTACACGACTTGGCTGTCTCTATTAGACTATTAGTCAGTGTGAGGGCGTTGCTTGCTGGCAGCTGCAGTCACTGTCAGAGCAGAGAGAGCTTTTGATCCTCCCAGCGGTCCGGACAAGTTCTCAGGACAGGAGCATTAGTGCTTGTGGACATGTGGGACAGATTACAGAACGTGAGTAAACCCTGGGGCTCATGTCTGGAAGCCGGGTCTGCTATATATTTTGCATTGCACTGTACTGATCACATCTTGCTACGTATAACAAAATTACTTTTCAGGCACTCAGCTGATCGGTGTTCCTGCCAGAGTTAATACATCAGCCAATATTATATAGCTCAGTCTCTCAAAATTCTGTCCATGTACAAAAGGGACTTTCTACAGCAATGATAAAATCTTTAATATACCAGCTAGTCATGATGATCCCGGTACAAGTGAGTGTTACCTTTTAACAGTGGTTCTAAGTTGTAAGGTGTGCATGTTATACACTGGGGAACGGGGATGTGCTTTATATTGATGATCATGGATGGGGTGTAATTGGCAATGCTAGGGTTAATGACTGCAGACTACTAGATTTACTTTAGTGCTAATGGGAACTGTAATCCCCCACCTTCTTAGTCCCACACCCCATGCTAATGACACACAGCACAAATCATCATGGAAGTTCACCCCCACGCTCCCCCCCTTCTCCCTGCCCGTGTGTGGTGCAGTCATGCTGACATCCTGACATCCTAATCCTCTGCTTGAGCCAGTACACTACACACAGGTCATGATGAATGTTCAGGCAGGAGATAGTTTGTGAACCAAGGTAAGAGGGACGACAGACAAGGGTAGCTTTTACTTATGTCTCCTGATAATTTTTTTAATTTTTTTTTTAAAATGATTTTTATTGAGGATATAAACATAACATACAACTTTATCATTGCAAGGTAAACACATAGTATCAGTGCTTGAAGTTGTACAGAAAGAAAAGAACATAAAATACAAGGAGAACAAAAAAGAACTTTGTGAGAGGGGGTTAAAATTGTCTCCTCTCGTAAAACCTTGTTTTTACAGAGGTCACCCCTTAAATGCATATTATCTTTCTGCTGGTTTACCAGCTATTTTAGAGTAATCTTTGTGATTAGTGGTAATATTCGCCTCAAGAAATTCAGGTAAAAAGCTACCTTTATCTGTTACACTTCTGAATAGCCGAAGCAGGATCGGGGATAATATAGGGCAAAGAGCTCGATAGAAAGTCACCGTGAAGCCATCTGGCCCTGGGGCTTTGTGGGGCGCTAGGCCGTCTATGGCTACCTTAATCTCTGCCAAGGTGAGTTGTCTCTCCAATTCTCTTCTAGCCTCTTCAGACAGGGTTGGCAGAGTAAGTCTCTCCAGAAATTTATTAAGCTACACCTATCTCTCTGGTATGAATGTACTACTCCATTATGTGTTATAATTTGAGGTATCCTTTTCTGTTGCGTGCGTTTGCGAAGTTTGCTAGCTAAGAGTTTGTTTGCTCTATTCCCTTTGTAGTAATATATTTGCTTGAGTTTGTGTAAATTTTCCTGGGCTTTCTGCATTTCTCTTTTAGCGATTTCCTCCCTAATGAGTCCTATCTGATGTGCCCCCTGAGAACTGGGATGTAGTTTGTTGGATTGCGGAGACCTCCATACAATTTAGCTAAATATTGCTGAGCTATTTTACGCTGTTTTTTTAATAATGTGCACTCGCAGGTATGCTTTAAGGGCAGCCCAAATCATGTCGACGCTAGTGTTGCCTATGTCGTTGTGCGTAAGGAATTCCCTCACAACCTCAGTTAATTTAGGGAGTTCTATGTCTGAGAGCCATTGCTCTGGGAGCCTCCAAGGAGGCCTACCAGTTAGGGACTGCAACTTAGTGAAATCTAGGCAGACCATATCATGGTCCGACCACGTGCATGGTTTGATACTTGGTTTAACGAGTTGATCTAAAAACCAGGAGTCGCAGAATAAGTAATCAATTCTAGAGTACGAATTATGTGCCTTGGAGTAATGTGTAAAGTCTTTTTCTGAAGGTGCCAAGCACCTCCATGCGTCATATAAGTCATATTGGTATATGAGTTTGCGAAAGGCATTGGAGGTGGAGAAAATGTTTCTGTCCGAATGTGTTGTTAGGGTGGACTGTTTGTCTTTTGAAGGGTCCCAGACCATATTAAAATCCCCTCCGATTACTAGGTGTCCTCTCTAATTTGGTCAATGCGGAGCAACAGCTTGCCTAGGAAGGAAATTTGTTTAGTGGTTGGTGAAATAAACCGAGACTAATGTGAATAAGATCTCATTGAGGTGTGCAAATGAGTATGAGAGACCTACCTTCGCTATCCCTTTCAACATATTCCAAACTAAAAGATAAATCTTTACTGAGCAAGATGGCCACACTCTTTGTTTTCCCTTCAGTATTGGAAGCTGTCTCACATATCGAGTAATGCTGGGAGATCCCGGAGATCCGGGGCTCCCCCGTCCAGTGAGTCTCCTGTAGGAAACAAGATGTGTATTTTATGTATCAGTAGGTAGCGCTGTAGGAGCTTTCTTTTTGTAGGGGAATTTAGTCCCTGAGCGTTTAATGTGGCCACTCGGTATGGGTGCCATTATTTTGGTGAGAGGGGTATCGTTCAGGGTGACGGGGGATAGGTTTAGGGGTCAGTTAATGGGGGTACTAGCCGCCTGACGTGAGGATTCACTAAGCTAACTATCTCCTTGAAAAGGAGGGTATCTCAAGGGCCTTAGAGACTATCTGAAAGTGATCAAACTACACTTTCGCAATGAGTGTTCCGTCTGTGTTATAACCAGAGGGGCACAGCTAAGTTGTTGGGGGCGGAGATAAGCAGAGAGAGCTTGTTCGGAGAGCCCTATGTACCCTATCTATGAGGGTTTCATTGCTAGTTGTTGGTCTTAGTATTGCTTCAAATAAGTCCTGCAGATACATCTCCAGATCCTGTGGTAGGACTGACTCTGTGATGCCCTTGACCGCGGATATTGTTGCGGCGCGATCGATCTTCAAGATCCGCAGCTTTAGTTCTAGGTCTGAGATTGGACAGAGCTAGGTTCTGGGAGTAGCTGAGGAGATTAGAATGGTCTATTTTGAGGTCTTCCTGCTTGCGCTCTATTGTATCCGTCCCGTTCTCCAATTATACCTATGTCTCTTTTCAAGTCGGCATGAAGACCTATCAAATCTTTTCGATAAAGAGTCGTGATGAGAGGCCAACATTGATTTAATAGAGTCCATCATGTTTTTGTCCATTGTTGGTAGTTGAGATGCTCTTTGCACTAGCGCTGCACCTGCCTGATTATCTGAAAGACTTCCTGTGTCAGAAACATTCATCCTCTGATCTCATTCGGGCTGTTCTAGAGTGGCTTTGAAAGTGGTCCACAACAGTTCTTTTAGGTGTGCTAGGAGGTTTCTGTTTCCGTTTATGTGCCTGCGACATTTTTTCTGTAGTAATAGGAGAGATGTCTTGTAACTTGTCAACTCGTTACCAGAGAGAACCTGCTTGTTTTTGGTGTGCTATTGGCGGGATATGAGCCAGCGGGGGCACAGACTCTTAAGAGTTGTTTACATACTGTAGCAGTCTGTGCACCTCAAGAGAAAAAGGTGTGTTGAGTATTATTTGACCTGAACTTCTCAAGTCAGTGCGTCTTATAGTAGCGACCTATTTTCTGTAAGAAGAACCAGAGAGTATTCTTATTTTGCTGACTTAGCAATATTTCTGCGTACTGCTATGGCTCAGTGGCTAGGTGACTCAAGCCCCACTCTCCCAGGGGGTGTGTCTCCTCTCGATGAAGCTGGGAAAAGGGATGGGGGATATGACCCACCTGTGGCAGCAGGTGGGAAATGGTGGAGAGCAGGGTCAGGGCTGAGCAAAGAAGTGTCACTCTGACAGCGTCCAGCTGTATGTCTTCCAGCTATTATTGGATAATTTGGGTATTGCTGTGGAATTGGTTGGCCGCCTTCTGTCGGCCTTGTTCGGAGAGCCCTATGTACCCTATCTATGAGGGTTTTATTGCTAGTTGTTGGTCTTAGTATTGCTTCAAATAAGTCCTGCAGATACATCTCCAGATCCTGTGGTAGGACTGACTCTGTGATGCCCTTGACGCGGATATTGTTGCGGCGCGATCGATCTTCAAGATCCGCCAGCTTTAGTTCTAGGTCTGAGATTTGACAGGCTAGGTTCTGGGAGTAGCTGAGGAGATTAGAATGGTCTATTTTGAGGTCTTCCTGCTTGCGCCTCTATTGTATACGTCCGTTCTTCCAATTATACCTATGTCTCTTTTCAAGTCGGCATGAGACCTATCAAAATCTTTTCGATTAAAGAGTCGTGATGAGAGGCCAACATTGATTTAATAGAGTCCATCATGTTTTTGTCCGTTGTTGGTAGTGAAGATGCTCTTTGCACTAGCGCTGCACCTGCCTGATTTATCTGAAAGACTTCGTGGTGTCAGAACCTTCATCCTCTGATCTCATTCGGGCTGTTCTAGAGTTGGCTTGAAAGTGGTCCACAACAGTTCTTTTAGGTGTGCTAGGAGGTTTCTGTTTCCGTTTATGTGCCTGCGACATTTTTCTGTAGTAATAGGAGAGATGTCTTGTAACTTGTCAACTAGTTACCAGAGAGAGAACCTGCTTGTTTTTGGTGTGCTATTGGCGGGATATGAGCCAGCGGGGGCACAGACTCTTAAGAGTTGTTTTACATACTGTAGCAGTCTGTGCACCTCAAGAGAAAAAGGTGTGTTGAGTATTATTTGACCTGAACTTCTCAAGTCAGTGCGTCTTATAGTAGCGACCTATTTTCTGTAAGAAGAACCAGAGAGTATTCTTATTTTGCTGACTTAGCAATATTTCTGCGTACTGCTATGGCTCAGTGGCTAGGTGACTCAAGCCCCACTCTCCCAGGGGTGTGTCTCCTCTCGATGAAGCTGGAGAAAAGGGATGGGGATATGACCCACCTGTGGCAGCAGGTGGGAAATGGTTGGAGAGCAGGGTCAGGCTGAGCAAAGAAGTGTCACTCTGACAGCGTCCAGCTGTATGTCTTCCAGGCTATTATTGGATAATTTGGGTATTGCTGTGGAATAGGTTGCCGCCTTCTGTCGGCCTTGTTCGGAGAGCCCTATGTACCCTATCTATGAGGGTTTTATTGCTAGTTGTTGGTCTTAGTATTGCTTCAAATAAGTCCTGCAGATACATCTCCAGATCCTGTGGTAGGACTGACTCTGTGATGCCCTTGACGCGGATATTGTTGCGGCGCGATCGATCTTCAAGATCCGCCAGCTTTAGTTCTAGGTCTGAGATTGGACAGGCTAGGTTCTGGGAGTAGCTGAGGAGATTAGAATGGTCTATTTTGAGGTCTTCCTGCTTGCGCTCTATTGTATCCGTCCGTTCTCCAATTATACCTATGTCTCTTTTCAAGTCGGCATGAGACCTATCAAATCTTTTCGATAAAGAGTCGTGATGAGAGGCCAACATTGATTTAATAGAAACCATCATGTTGTTGTCCGTTGTTGGTAGTTGAGATGCTCTTTGCACTAGCGCTGCACCTGCCTTGATTATCTGAAAGACTTCCTGTGTCAGAACTTTCATCCTCTGATCTCATTCGGGCTGTTCTAGAGTGGCTTTGAAAGTGGTCCACAACAGTTCTTTTTAGGTGTGCTAGGTGGTTTCTGTTTCCGTTTATGTGCCCTGCAACATTTTTCTGTAGTAATAGGAGAGATGTCTTGTAACTTGTCAACTCATTCCAGAGAGAACCTGCTTGTTTTGGGTGTGCTATTGGCGGGATATGAGCCAGCGGGCGGGCACAGACGCTTAAGAGTTGTTTACATACTAAAGCAGTCTGTCCACCTCAAGAGAAAAAGGTGTGTTGAGTATTATTTGACCTGAACTTCTCAAGTCAGTGGCGTCTTATAGTAGCGACCTATTTTCTGTAAGAAAGAATCAGAGAGTATTCTTATTTTGCTGACTTAGTAATATTTCTGCATACTGCTATGGCTCAGTGGCTAGGTTGACTCAAGCCCCACTCTCCCAGGGGTGTGTCTCCTCTCGATGAAGCTGGGAAAAGGGATGGGGATATGACCCACCTGTGGCAGCAGGTGGGAAATGGTGGAGAGCAGGGTCAGGGTCTGAGCAAAGAAGTGTCACTCTGACAGCGTCCAGCTGTATGTCTTCCAGCTATTATTGGATAATTTGGAAATTGCTGTGGAACTGGATAAAGTTCAAAGTCTGTAGATAGGAAGTGTGAGGCTACTTAGTTGTGAGTTGGCGTAGACTGAACTTCAGTGCAAATAGTAGTTAGGGCCTCTAGGAAGGAAATCCTACTTATCACTTGGGGTTTGTTGTAAAATGCAGCTCTGTAATAGGTTTCTTAAAGCTGAGATAAATTCTGCACTTGCCCGGCTGTTTTAGAGCTGTTTATCTCACAGGCTCAGTATCTTTATCTGATCAGCTCTCTAATAAAAAGGTACAAGTCCTCTTCCTAAGAGTAATTTGTGCTCAAAAGAGCAAACTATGTACAGCCCGTTTTGGTGCGCGAGGCCTTAGGGTCAGTATATGTCACTGACAACCAGGATGTTGGGCTTAACAGTCACAGGGAGGGCTATAATCAGGCCTTAGCAAAAGCCCATTACGTGATAGGGGATCGTTAGTAAATGTAAGGATCTGCCGGTGGTTGACAAGTTAAGGCTGAGTCTGTACTTAAAACGGCGCAAAGCAAGATGGCGGAGCTTCGCGCCTAAATCAGACAAACTGCCCTCCAATCAGAGTACTTCGCCTCCAGCTGTACAAGGCACCTTCTAGCACGGACACCATCGGTATGTGTTCAAATGAAGGGAGAGGTGCAAGCTCAATCAGCTTCCAGACCTGAGTAGCGCGGAATGAGATCTCCGCTATCAGCCGCCCAGTCACAGTGTTCGGTCTCAAAACACCTCTGCCAGCATATATGGAAGTCCAGTTTTCTTCACTTTGAGATCCCTTGTACTCTTGGCACTAGAGTAGTCAAATATAGCTATCCAACACTAATAGTTAATCAAAATAATTAGGGGATTTTTTGGAAAAATTGAGGAGCTCCTAAGGAACACTTCTTTCAGCTTGACGGTTAACTCCGCCCCTGTCTCCTGTTTTATTTTAAAGGACTCAAGCCTCTTTGATGTGTATTGCTCTACAGGGCAAGAGGTCGCAACCCTTCTCCCTGCAGCTCACAGCCTTTTTATTAACCATTTTGCTCCTAGAATTATACTAGATACAATTTGCTTTCCAGTCCCTTCTCTGTGTGTGTGGGGGGGGGCTGTGTGTGTGTGTGTGGGGGGGGGGGCTGTGTGTGTGTGGGGGGGCTGAGTATGTGTGTGGGGGGGCTGTGTGTGTGTGTGGGGGCTGTGTGTGGGTGTGGGGGCTGTGTGTGTGGGGGGGCTGTGTGTGTGTGTGGGGGGGGGGGCTATGTGTGTGGGGGGGGGCTGTGTGTGTGTGGGGGGGCTGTGTGTGTGGGGGGTCTGTGTGTGTGGGGGGGGCTGTGTGTGTGTGGGGGGGGCTGTGGTGTGTGTGGGGGCTGTTTGTGTGTGTGTGTGGGCTATGTTTGTGTGTGTGGGCTGTGTGTGTGTGTGTGTGGGCTGTGTGGGTGTGTGTGTGGGCTATGTGTGTGTGTGTTTGGGCTGTGTGTGTGTGTGGGCTGTGTGTTTGTGTGCTATGTGTGTGTGGGTGTGGGCTATGTGTGTGTGTGTGTGTGTGTGGACTATGTGTGTGTGGGTGTGGAGGCTATGTGTGTGTGTGTGTGTTTGTGTGTGGGGGCCATGTGTGTGTGTGGGGGGGCTATCTGTGTGTGTGTGTGGGGGGGCTATCTGTGTGTGTGTGGGGGCTATGTGTGTGTGGGCTGTGTGTGTGGGCTATCTGTGTGTGTGTGGGGGGGCATGTGTGTGAGCTATGTGTGTGTATGTGTGTGGGGGGGCCATGTGTGTGGGCTATGTGTGTGTGTGTGGGCTATGTGTGTGTGTGTGTGGGGGGGGTGGCTATGTGTGTGTGTGTGTGTGTGGGCTGGCTTTTTGTGTGTGTGGGCTGGCTTTCTGTGTATGTGGGGGCTGGCTGTGTGTGTGTGGGGGGCTGGCTGTGTGTGTGTGTGGGCTGGCTGTGTGTGTGGGCTATTTGTGTGTCTGTGTGTGTGGGCTATATGTGTGTCTGTGTGTGTGGGCTATCTGTGTGTGTGTGTATGTGGGCTATCTGTGTGTGTGTGTGTGGGCGCTGTGTGTGTGTGTGTGTGCGCTGTGTGTGTGGGGGGGGGGCATGTGTGTGGGGGAGGGACATGTGTGTGTGTGGGGGGGCGTGTGTGTGTGTGTGTGTGTGTGGGCTATGTCACTGTGTGTGGGGGGGGGGCTATGTGTGTGTGTGTGGGCTGGCGTTGTGTGTGTGGGCGGGTTGTGTGTGTGCATGGACAGGCTGTGTGTGTAGGCTATCAATGTGTGTGTGTGGGCTATCTGTGTGTGTGGGGGGGGGCGGATGGCTGTGTGTGTGGGGGGGGGGGCTTGCTGTGCGTGTGGGCTGTGTGTGTGGGCTATCTATGTGTGTGTGTGGGGGGGCTATCTGTGTATGTGTGTGGGTGGGCTATATGTGTATGTGTGGGCTATCTGTGTGTGTGTGGGGGGCTATCTGTGTGTGTGTGGACTATCTGTGTATGTGTGTGTGGGGGGGCTATGTGTGTGGGGGCTGTGTGTGTGTGGGGGGCTGTGTGTGTGTGGGGGGGGGTTGTGTGTGTGTGTGGGGGGGCATGTGTGTGGGCTATATGTGTGTGTGTATGTGTGTGTGTGTGTGGGCTATGTGTGTGTGTGGGCTGGCTGTGTGTGTGGGCTTTGTGTGTGTGTGTGTGTGTGTGTGTGTAGGCTGTGTGTGTGTGTGGGCTGTGTGTGGGCTGGCTTTGTGTGTGTGTGGGCTGGCTTTGTGTGTGTGTGTGTGGGCTGGCTGTGTGTCTGGGCTATTTGTGTGTCTGTGTGGGCTATCTGTGTGTGTGTGTCTCTGTGTGTGTGGGCGCTGTGTGTGTGTGTGGGCGCTGTGCGTGTGTGTGGGCTGTGTGTGTGTGTGTGGGGGGGGGCATGTGTGTGTGGGGGAGGGCCATGTGTGTGTGTGTGTGGGGGGCGTGTGTGTGTGTGGGCTGGCTGTGTGGGCTGGCTATGTGTGTGTGTGTGGGCTATCTATGTGTGTGTGTGTGGGCTATCTATGTGTGTGTGTGTGGGGGGGGGGGGGCTGGCTGTGTGTGTGTGGGGGCTATCCGTGTGTGTGTGAGCTATCTGTGTATGTGTGTGTGTGGGGGGGGCTATCTGTGTGTGTGTGTGGGGTGGCTGGCTGTGTGTGTGTGTGTGGGCTGTGTGTGTGGGCTATCTGTGTGTGGTGGGGCTATCTGTGTATGTGTGTGTGTGTGGGCTATCTGTGTGTGTGTGGGCTATCTGTTTATGTGGGGGGGGGCTATCTGTTTATGTGTGTGTGGGCTATCTGTGTATGTGTGTGTGGGCTATCTGTGTGTGTGTGGGGGCTATCTGTGTATGTGTGTGTGGGCTATCTGTGTATGTGTGTGTGGGCTATCTGTGTATGTGTGTGTGTGTGTGTGTGGGGGGGCTATTTGTGTATGTGTCTGAGTGTGTGGATGTATGTGTATATAAGTATCTCTGTCTGTGTATTATATCTGTGCACTGTGTTTGTGTGGTACAGTGTATTGACCCATTTCTTAAGTATTTTTTTGTTCTGGGTAGAGGCCTGCGCTGTCATTCTGCCTAGGGAACTGCACTTGCTGAGGCGGCACTGGCATCTCTGTAATGTTCTTGTTATCATAAGAAAACACATAAAAATAAGGCCCAGTTCAACTCAACTGTTCCTAATTGTCAGCATAATTCATTCATTATATACATAAACCGTTGTTCCAATAGTACAAATGGTATATTGCAATATATATAATGTTATAGTGCTCCACTTTAGTGGATTTATGTTTCTCTTGTAAAGGTGTATCCAGTCCACGGGTTCATCCATTACTTGTGGGATGTTCTCCTTCCCAACAGGAAGTTGCAAGAGGACACCCACAGCAGAGCTATCTATATAGCTCCTCCCCTAACTGCCACCCCCAGTCATTCTCTTGCAACTCTCGACAAGAAAGGAAGTATCAAGAGATATGTGGTGACTTAGTGTAGTTTTACCTTCAATCAAAAGTTTGTTATTTTTAAACGGTACCGGCGTTGTACTGTTTTACTCTCAGGCAGAAATTAGAAGAAGAATTCTGCCTGGAGGTTTGATGATCTTAGCGGTTTGTAACTAAGGTCCATTACTGTTCTCACACATAACTGAAGAGTATGGAAAGAAAACTTCAGTTGGGGGGACGGTTTGCAGATCACCTGCTTTGAGGTATGTTCAGTATATTTTTTTCTAGAGAGATGATAAGGTCTAGAAAATGCTGACAGTGCCTGGTATATTTAAGGTAAGCCTGATACAGTGATTTAACGACGACTGGGATCATGCTTACAAGATAAGGGTAATATTTATGTTAATTCTCATATTACTTAGTGTAAAAATGTTTGCATATCTTACAGAAAAAACGTTTTTTCTCTGAGGGTGATAAATCTTTATTTGGGGCCTAGTTTTCCACATGGCTTGTTAGATTACTCCTAGGAGTACTTTTTTAAGGCCCTCTGACTTTGAGTGCATGGTGGGAGGGGCCTATTTTCGCGCACTTTATGCGCAGTTGATATTCAGACTGAGACATCCATCTTCCCTAAAGGAGTCCTCTGGCATCTAGGACCACTATAGAGGGTTTTTTTCCCGCAAAAATCGTGGTTTAAGGGCAGGTAGGAGCCACAGCAGAGCTGTGGCAGTGTGTTTGACTGTTTTTTAATGGTTTTACCATTTTTCTAATCCGGTTTGGGGCCTAAGGGGTTAATCATCCAGCAAGTGGGTGCAATGCTGCTTTAGTCTCTTATACACACTGTAAAAATTTCGTAGAGTTTACTACTTTTTAACACTGTTTTGCAGTTTATGTGGTAGTTTTTTTCTCTTAAAGGTACAGTACCGTTTTTGTTTAATTGCTTTTTCACATTTATTAAAGTGATTTCCAAGCTTACTGGTCTCATTACTAGTCTGTTAAACATATCTGACATAGAGGAAACTCCTTGTTCATTATGTTTAGAAGCCATTGTGGAACCCCCTCTTAGAATGTGTACCAAATGCACTGACCTTTCTATAAGTTATAAAGACCATATTATGGCTTTTAAAGATGTATCACCAGAGGTTTCTCAGACTGACAAAAGGGAGGTTAAAACACCTAGCTCTCCCAATGTGTCAGAACCTATATCTCCCGCGCAAGTGACGCCAAGTACATCTGGCGCGTCCAATGTGTTTACCTTACAAGACATGGCGGCAGTTATGAATCATACCCTCACAGAGGTATTGTCCAAACTGCCAGGGTTACAAGGAAAGCGAGACAGCTCTGGGGCTAGAACAAATACAGAGCTTTCTGACGCTTTAGTAGCTATGTCTGATACACCCTCACAATGTACAGAAACCGAAGCAGGAGAGCTTCTACCTGTGGGTGACGTTTCTGATTCACGGAAGGCGTTACTTCAGTCTGACTCTGAAATGACAGCATTTAAATTTAAGCTTGAACACCTCCGCTTGTTGCTCAGGGAGGTTTTAGCGACTCTGGATGACTGTGACACCATTGTAGTCCCAGAGAAATTGTGTAAAATAGACAAATACTTTGCAGTGCCTGTTTACACTGATGTTTTTCCAATCCCTAAGAGGTTTTCACAAATTATTACGAAGGAATTGGATAGACCAGGTGTACCGTTCTCTCCCCCTCCTGCTTTTAAAAAGATGTTTCCCATAGATGCCGCTTCACAGGACTCGTGGCAGATGGTCCCTAAGGTGGAGGGAGCAGTCTCTACCCTAGCAAAGCATACAACTATCCCCGTCGAGGACAGTTGTGCTTTCCTAGATCCAATGGATAAAAAATTAGAGGGTTTCCTTAAGAAAATCTTTATACAACAAGGTTTTATTCTCCAGCCTCTTGCATGCATTGCCCCAGTCACTGCTGCAGCGGCTTTCTGGTTTGAGTCTCTTTAGGAGGCTCTGCAGGTGGAGACCCAGTTGGATGATATCCTAGACAGGCTTAAAGCTCTTAAGTTAGCCAATTCATTTATTTCTGACGCCGTTCTTCATTTAACAAAGCTAACGGCCAAGATTTCAGGTTTTGCCATTCAGGCACTATTCGGGCCTGGACTGAAGGAGATCATTTCTGATATTACTGGAGGAAAGGGCCATGCCCTTCCCCAGGATAGGTCCAACAAATTAAGGACCAAACAGACTAATTTTCGTTCCTTTCGAAACTTCAAGAGTGGCGCAGCTTCAACTTCCTCTACTGCAAAACAAGAGGGAACTTTTGCCCAGTCCAAGCCAGTCTGGAGACCTAACCAGGCTTGGAACAAGGGAAAGCAGGCCAAAAAGCCTGCTGCTGTCTCTAAGACAGCATGAAGGAGTAGCCCCCAATCTGGGACAGGATCTAGTTGGGGGCAGACTTTCTCTCTTCGCCCAGGCTTGGGCAAGAGACGTCCAGGATCCCTGGGCTCTGGAGATTGTTTCCCAAGGATATCTTCTGGATTTCAAAGCCTCATCTCCAAAGGGGAGATTTCATCTCTCACAGTTATCTGCAAACCAGATAAAAAGAGAGGCATTCTTACGTTGCGTTCAAGACCTTCTGGTTATGGGAGTGATCCACCCAGTTCCAAGGGAGGAACAGGGTCAGGGATTCTATTCAAATCTGTTTGTAGTTCCCAAAAAAGAGGGAACTTTCAGACCAATCTTGGCTCTCAAGATCCTAAACAAATTTCTCAGGGTCCCATCCTTCAAGATGGAGACTATTCGAACCATCCTACCTATGATCCAGGAGGGTCAATATATGACTACCGTGGACTTAAAGGATGCTTATCTCCACATTCCGATACACAGAGATCATCATCAGTTTCTCAGATTTGCATTCCTAGACAGGCATTACCAGTTTGTGGCTCTTCCCTTTGGGTTAGCCACGGCACCAAGAATCTTTACGAAGGTTTTAGGGTCCCTACTGGCGGTTCTAAGACCACGAGGCATAGCGGTGGCTCCTTACCTAGACGACATTCTGATACAGGCGTCGACTTTTCAAATCGCCAAGTCCCATACGGACATTGTTCTGGAATTCCTGAGGTCTCACGGGTGGAAGGTGAACAAAGGAAAGAGTTCTCTCTCCCCTCTCACAAGAGTTTCCTTCCTAGGAACTCTGATAGATTCAGTAGAAATTAAGATTTTTCTGACAGAGGTCAGGTTGTCAAAGCTTCTAACTTCCTGCCGTGCTCTTTATTCCACTTCTCAGCTGTCAGTGGCTCAGTGTATGGAAGTAATCGGCTTAATGGTAGCGGCAATGGACATAGTTCCGTTTGCCTGCCTACATCTCAGACCACTGCAACTTTGCAAGCTCAATCAGTGGAATGGGGATTACACAGATTTGTCCCCTCTGCTAAATCTGGATCAAGAGACCAGGGATTCTCTTCTCTGGTGGCTATCTCAGGTCCATCTGTCCAGGGGAATGAGTTTCCGCAGGCCAGAATGGACTATAGTGACGACAGATGCCAGCCTTCTGGGCTGGGGCGGAGTCTGGAACTCCCTGAAGGCTCAGGGTTCGTGGACTCAGGAGGAAACCCTCCTTCCGATAAACATTCTGGAACTAAGAGACTATATCAACCATCAGGGGGGAACAAGGAGCCCCCTGGCAATGTTGGAGGTTTCAAAGATAATTCTATGGGCAGAGGTTCACTCTTGCCATCTCTCAGCTATCCATATCCCAGGAGTAGAGAACTGGGAGGCGGATTTCCTAAGTCGGCAGACTTTTCATCTGGGGGAGTGGGAGCTCCATCCGGAGGTATTTTCCCAGTTGATTCAACTATGGGGCAAACCAGAACTGGATCTCATGGCGTCTCATCAGAACTCCAAGCTTCCTCGTTACGGGTCCAGGGATCCCAAGGCAGCGCTGATAGATGCTCTAGCAGCACTCTGGTCCTTCAGCCTGGCTTATGTGTTTCCACCGTTTCATCTGCTCCCTCGTCTGATTGCCAAGATCAAGCAGGAGAGAGCTTCAGTGATTTTGATAGCTCCTGCGTGGCCACGCAGGACTTGGTATGCAGATCTGGTGGACATGTCAAACTTTCCACCATGGACTCTGCAGCTAAGGCAGGACCTTCTGCTTCAAGGTCCTTTCAAACATCCAAATCTAATTTCTCTACGTCTGACTGCTTGGAGATTGAACGCTTGATTCTATCAAAGCATGGTTTTTCCGAATCGGTCATTGATACCTTAATTCAGGCTCAAAAGCCTGTCACCAGGAAAATCTAACATAAGATATGGTGTAAATATCTTCATTGGTGTGAATCCAAGGGTTACTCATGGAGTAAAGTCAGGATTCCTAGAATCTTATCCTTTCTCCAAGAGGGATTGGAGAAGGGATTGTCAGCTAGTTCCTTAAAGGGACAGATTTCTGCTCTGTCTATTCTTTTGCACAAATGTCTGGCTGAGGTTCCAGACGTTCAGGCATTTTGTCAGGCTTTAGTTAGAATCAAGCCTGTGTTTAAACCTGTTGCTCCGCCATGGAGTTTAAATTTAGTTCTTAAAGTTCTTCAAGGGGTTCCGTTTGAACCTATGCATTCCATGGATATTAAGCTTCTATCTTGGAAAGTTCTGTTTTTAGTAGCTATCTCCTCGGCTCGAAGAGTTTCGGAGTTATCTGCTTTACAGTGTGATTCCCCTTATCTGATTTTCCATGCAGATAAGGTAGTTTTGCGTACCAATCCTGGGTTTCTTCCTAAGGTAGTATCTAATAAGAATATCAATCAGGAGATTGTTTTGTTCCTTCATTATGTCCAAATCCTTCCTCAAAGAAGGTACGTCTTTTACACAATCTTGATGTGGTTCATGCTTTAAAGTTTTATTTACAAGCTACGAAGGATTTTCGTCAAACATCTGCTTTGTTTGTTGTCTACTCTGGACAGAGGAGAGGCCAAAAGGCTTCGGCAACTTCTCTTTCTTTTTGGCTGAGGAGCATAATCCGCTTAGCTTATGAGACTGCTGGCCAGCAGCCTCCTGAAAGAATTACAGCTCATTCCACTAGAGCGGTGGCTTCCACATGGGCTTTTAAAAATGAGGCCTCTGTTGAACAGATTTGTAAGGCAGCGACTTGGTCTTCGCTTCATACTTTTTATAAATTCTACAAATTCGATACTTTTGCTTCTTCGGAGGCTATTTTTGGGAGAAAGGTCTTACAGGCAGTGGTGCCTTCCGTTTAAGTTCCTGCCTTGTCCCTCCCTTCATCCGTGTCCTAAAGCTTTGGTATTGGTATCCCACAAGTTATGGATGAACCCGTGGACTGGATACACCTTTACAAGAGAAAACTAAATTTATGCTTACCTGAGAAATTTATTTCTCTTGTGGTGTATCCAGTCCACGGCCCGCCCTGTCATTTTAAGGCAGGTGTTTTTTATTTTTAAACTACAGTCACCACTGCACCCTATAGTTTCTCCTTTTTTCTTGCTTGTCTTCGGTCGAATGACTGGGGGGTGGCAGTTAGGGGAGGAGCTATATAGACAGCTCTGCTGTGGGTGTCCTCTTGCAACTTCCTATTGGGAAGGAGAATATCCCACAAGTAATGGATGAACCCGTGGACTGGATACACCACAATAGAAATAAATTTATTAGGTAAGCATAAAGTTTGTTTGTTTTTTTTATTTAAATTATTTTTCGCCCTTTTTTTTATTTGTAATAACGGCGGGGTTGGGGGTGGGGATAAAGGGGGGCCCCATTTTGTCATCCTGCCTTGGGCCCCCGCAATGGCTAGGGCCGGCCCTGCATCATAACAGCGCAAGCTATGGAGGACTCTGACGCATTGGAGGGTTCTCCCTCTTAACTAGGTCTCATTCCTGTGTTTATTGTGAGGAGGTTCTGGTAGATCAACCTGCTCAACTATGTTCCACATGCCTTAATAAAGTTACAACATCTAAAATCAAATGGATGTCTAGTACTACTGAGCCGTCCACCTCTGAGGGTTCCCTGTCCCGTGAGGTGCGTTCCCTGCATCCATCTCCAATTGCACATGCAGCGCCCCAAGGTCCAACCATTACTCCTGCGGGAGAGATTTGTTGCCCGTTGGATTTTGCTGATCAACTGCAAACGGCGGTATTGAAAGTGATCCATGCCTTACCACGTTCTGCTAAGCACAAGCATAGGGCGTATTGTTGCGGCCCGGGCCAGGGGTTGTCTACGCCTGTGGAAATATCAGAGGCGTTATACAATGACGAGGCCACTCCGACTTTTCAGAAGAGGCCCCTTCTGGGTCGGAGTCCATGTCATCTAAACCTCCGGCTGCGGAGGAGCCTGACTTTAGGTTTAGGATGGAAAATTTGCGCTTTTTGCTGAAACAAGTGCTTGCTACTCTGGAAGTGCCGGAACCAAAACTTCCAGAAGAACCTGCGATTCCTAAGCTTGATAAGGTATATGAGGACAGGGTGGTGCCTCAGGCCTTTCCGGTTCCTGTTAAGATGGCGAATATTATTAAGAATGAATGGGAGCGATTAGGTTCTTCCTTTTCCCCTTCTTCTTCCTTTAAGAAACTGTTCCGGACTCTCAGCTTGTGCTGTGGGGTACTGTCCCTAAGGTGGGTGGTGCTATCTCCACGCTTGTGAAGTGGACAGCTATTCCCCTCAAGGATAGTTTGTCGTTTAAAGAGCCCATGGATAAAAGGTTGGAAAACATGTTAAGGAAGATGTTTCAAAACACAGGGTTTGTTTTTCAGCCGGCAGTGGCCGTAGCCGTGATCGCCGGAGCTGCGACATTGGTGTGAATCCCTGTGTGAAATGATCGAGGGGGAGACTTCCATCGACGAGATACAGGATAAAATTAAGGCGCTGAAGATTGCCAATTCTCTCATATGTGATGCCAATACGGAAATTATTTGCCTGAACGCTTAGCTGTCAGGTTTTTCCGTATTAGCCTGCAGGGCTCTGTGGCTAAAGTCTTGGTCTGGGGACATGACCTCTAAGTCGAGGCTGTTGTCCCTGCCTTTTCAAGGAAAGATTCTGTTCTGTCCAGGATTTGATTCAATAATATCCACGGTTACAGGAGGCAAGGGAGCTTTCCTACCGCAGGATAAGAAGGCTAAGCCTAAAGGATCTACTTTTCTCCTTTCCTTCAGACAAGCCCAGCGCCAGCAGCCCGCCGTGAAAGCGGACCAGTCCAAGGGAACTTTGGAAACCAGCTCAGTTTTGGAACAAGTCTAAGCAGAGCAAGAAGCCCGCCGAGACAAAATCGGCATGAAGGGGTGGCCCCCGACCGGTCTCCGGACCAAGAAGTGGGCAGATTATCTCTCTTCTCAGAAGCCTGATTGCAGGACATTCAGGATCCTTGGGTTCTGGACATTGTCGCCCAGGGTTACAGGATAGGGTTCAGATCGCATCCGCCCAGGGGCAGATTCATCCTTTCAAACCTGTCTTCAAGACCGGAAAAGAGAGAAGCCTTTTTTAGAATGTGTGAGGGATCTCTCCTCTCTAGGTATTATTTTATCAGTAGCCCAAGCAGAAAGGGGTCTGGGGTATTACTATTCAAATCTTTTTGTGGTTTCAAAGAAGGAGGGCACGTTCCACCTCGATTCTGGACCGAAAGTGTTTAAACAAGTTTCTGAGTGTTCCATTGTTCAAAATGGAAACAATCAGATCTAGACATGTGCACGGCTAAAAAATTCGGTTCGTTTTCGGTTCGGATCGATTCGGACTTTTCGAATTTCGTTTCGGATCGAATCGGATTCGGCAAAATTTGAATAAATTCGTTTCGGATTTATTCGGATCCGAATAAATTCGTTTCGGATTTATTCGGATTCGGCTGAATTCGGTTCTATTCCGTTCCGAAATTCGGTATGTTTTTAGTACACTAACACCCATTTAGTACACTAAGTCACTAACACCCATAAACTACCTATGAACCACTAAACCGAGGCCCCCCCACATCGCAAACCCTATAATAACATTATTTAACCCCTAATCTGCCTATCGGATATCGCCGCAACCTACATTATAGCTATTAACCCCTAATCTGCTGTCCCTAACACCGCCGACCCCTACATTATAGTTATTAACCCCTAATCTGCCTCCCCCAACGTCGCCGCAATCAAACTACAAGTATTAACCCCTAATCTGCCGACCCAATATCGCCGCCGCCTACATTATAACTATTAACCCCTAATCTGGTGTCCCTAACACCGCCGACCCCTACATTATAGTTATTAACCCCTAATCTGCCTCCCCCCAACGTCGCCACAATCTAACTACAAGTATTAACCCCTAATCTGCCGACCGCAAATCGCCGCCACTATAATAAATGTATTAACCCCTAAACCGCCGCACTCCCGCCTCGCAAACACTATAATACATTTTATTAACCCCTAATCTGCCCTCCCTAACATCGCCGCCACCTACCTACAATTATTAACCCCTAATCTCCTGCCCCCAACGTCGCCGCTACTATAATAAGGTTATTAACCCTTAAACCTAAGTCTAACCCTAACACTAACACCCCCTAACTTAAATATAATTTAAATAAAACGAAATAAATTTACTATAGTTAAATAAATGAATCCTATTTAAAACTAAAGACTTACCTGTAAAATAAACCCTAAGATAGCTACAATATAACTAATAGTTACATTGTAGCTATTTTAGGATTTATTTTTATTTTACAGGCAACTTTGTATTTATTTTAACTAGGTACAATAGTTATTAAATAGTTAATAACTATTTAATAACTACCAAGCTAAAATAAATACAAATTTACCTGTAAAATAAATCCTAACCTAAGTTACAATTACACCTAACACTACACTATCATTAAATTAACTAAATAAATGAATCATATTTAAAACAAAATACTTACCTGTAAAATAAACCCTAAGATAGCTGCAATATAACTAATAGTTACATTGTAGCTATTTTAGCATTTATATTTATTTTACAGGCAACTTTGTATTTATTTTAACTAGGTACAAAAGCTATTAAATAGTTATTGACTAATTAATAGCTACCTAGTTAAAATAATTACAAAATTACCTGTAAAATAAATCCTAACCTAAGTTACAATTAAACCTAACACTACACTGTCATTAAATAAATTAACTACAAGTACCTACAATTATCTACAATTAAATAAACTAAAGTACAAAAACCCCCCACTAAATTACAAAAAAAACAAACACTAAATTACAAAAAATAAAAAAATATTACAAGAATTTTAAACTAATTACACCTAATCTAAGCCCCCTAATAAAATAACAAAGCCCCCCAAAATAAAAAAAATGCCCTACCCTATACTAAATTACAAAAGTTAACAGCTCTATTACCTTACCAGCCCTGAACAGGGCCCTTTGCGGGGCATGCCCCAAAGAAAACAGCTCTTTTGCCTGTAAAAAAAAAACACAACCCCCCCCACATTACAACCCACCACCCACATACCCCTACTCTAACCCAAACCCCCCTTAAATAAACCTAACACTACCCCCCTGAAGATCTCCCTACCTTGAGTCGTGTTCACCCAGCCGGGCCGAAGTCTTCATCCGATGGGGCAGAAGAGGACATCCAGACCGGCAGAAGTCTTCATCCAAGCGGGGCAAGAAGAGGTCTTCCATCCATCATACAAGTACCAAAATACAAACAAACACTAAATTACAAAAAATAATAAAATATTACAATAATTTTAAACTAATTACACCTAATCTAAGCCCCCGACTAGCTATTAATATAGCTTCAATATAACTAATAGTTACATTGTAGCTATTTTAGGATTTATATTTATTTTACAGGCAACTTTGTATTTATTTTAACTAGGTACAATAGCTATTAAATAGTTAATAACTATTTAATAACTACCTAGCTAAAATAAATACAAATTTACCTGTAAAATAAATCCTAACCTAAGTTACAATTACACCTAACACTACACTATCATTAAATTAACTAAATAAATGAATCATATTTAAAACAAAATACTTACCTGTAAAATAAACCCTAAGATAGCTGCAATATAACTAATAGTTACATTGTAGCTATTTTAGCATTTATATTTATTTTACAGGCAACTTTGTATTTATTTTAACTAGGTACAAAAGCTATTAAATAGTTATTGACTAATTAATAGCTACCTAGTTAAAATAATTACAAAATTACCTGTAAAATAAATCCTAACCTAAGTTACAATTAAACCTAACACTACACTGTCATTAAATAAATTAACTACAAGTACCTACAATTATCTACAATTAAATAAACTAAAGTACAAACCCCCCCACTAAATTACAAAAAATAAAAAACCACTAAATTACAAAAAATAAAAAAATATTACAAGAATTTTAAACTAATTACACCTAATCTAAGCCCCCTAATAAAATAACAAAGCCCCCCAAAATAAAAAAATGCCCTACCCTATACTAAATTACAAAAGTTAACAGCTCTATTACCTTACCAGCCGTGAACAGGGCCCTTTGCGGGGCATGCCCCAAAGAAAACAGCTCTTTTGCCTGTAAAAAAAAAACACAACCCCCCCCCCACATTACAACCCACCACCCACATACCCCTACTCTAACCCAAACCCCCCTTAAATAAACCTAACACTACCCCCCTGAAGATCTCCCTACCTTGAGTCGTGTTCACCCAGCCGGGCCGAAGTCTTCATCCGATGGGGCAGAAGAGGACATCCAGACCGGCAGAAGTCTTCATCCATGCGGGGCAAGAAGAAGTCTTCCATCCATCATACAAGTACCAAAATACAAACAAACACTAAATTACAAAAAATAATAAAATATTACAATAATTTTAAACTAATTATACCTAATCTAAGCCCCCGACTAGCTATTAATATAGCTTCAATATAACTAATAGTTACATTGTAGCTATTTTAGGATTTATATTTATTTTATAGGCAACTTTGTATTTATTTTAACTAGGTACAATAGCTATTAAATAGTTAATAACTATTTAATAACTACCTAGCTAAAATAAATACAAATTTACCTGTAAAATAAATCATAACCTAAGTTACAATTACACCTAACACTACACTATCATTAAATTAACTAAATAAATGAATCCTATATAAAACTAAAGACTTACCTGTAAAATAAACCCTAATATAGCTGCAATATAACTAATAGTTACATTGTAGCTATTTTAGCATTTATATTTATT
Organism: Bombina bombina; assembly: GCF_027579735.1. Classification (NCBI taxonomy): domain Eukaryota; kingdom Metazoa; phylum Chordata; class Amphibia; order Anura; family Bombinatoridae; genus Bombina; species Bombina bombina. The sequence goes on from NC_069505.1 coordinate 531,063,463, forward strand.
GTACAAGCAACTTTGTATTTATTTTAACTAGGTTCAATAGATATTAAATAGATATTGACTATTTAATAGCTACCTAGTTAAAATAATTACAAAATTACCTGTAAAATAAATCCTAACCTAAGTTACAATTAAACCTAACACTACACTATCATTAAATAAATTAACTACAAGTACCTACAATTAAATACAATTAAAAAAACTAAACTAAAGTACAAAACCCCCCCCACTAAATTACAAAAAATAAAAAAATATTACAAGAATTTTAAACTAATTACACCTAATCTAAGCCCCCTAATAAAATAACAAAGCCCCCCAAAATAAAAAAAAATGCCCTACCCTATACTAAATTACAAAAGTTAACAGCTCTATTACCTTACCAGCCCTGAACAGGGCCTTTTGCGGGGCATGCCCCAAAGAAAACAGCTCTTTTGCCTGTAAAAAAAAACACAATACCCCCCCCCACATTACAACCCACCACCCACATACCCCTACTCTAACCCAAACCCCCCTTAAATAAACCTAACACTACCCCCCTGAAGATCTCCCTACCTTGAGTCGTGTTCACCCAGCCGGGCCGAAGTCTTCATCCGATGGGGCAGAAGAGGACATCCAGACCGGCAGAAGTCTTCATCCAAGCGGGGCAAGAAGAGGTCTTCCATCCATCAGAAAAGTACAAAAAAACAAACAAACACTAAATTAGCAAGAATAATAAAATATTACAATAATTTTAAACTAATTACACCTAATCTAAGCCCCCTACTAGCTATTAATATAGCTACAATATAACTAATAGTTACATTGTAGCTATTTTAGGATTTATATTTATTTTACAGGCAACTTTGTATTTATTTTAACTAGGTACAATAGCTATTAAATAGTTAATAACTACCTAGCTAAAATAAATACAAATTTACCTGTAAAATAAACCCTAACCTAAGTTACAATTACAACTAACACTACACTGTCATTAAATTAACTACATAAATTAATCCTATATAAAACTAAATACTTACCTGTAAAATAAACCCTAATATAGCTACAATATAACTAATAATTACATTGTAGCTATTTTAGCATTTATATTTATTTTACAGGCAACTTTGTATTTATTTTAACTAGGTACAATAGCTATTAAATAGATATTTACTGTTTAATAGCTACCTAGTTAAAATAATTACAAAATTACCTGTAAAATAAATCCTAACCTAAGTTACTATTAAACCTAACACTACACTATCATTAAATAAATTAACTACAAGTACCTACAATTAAATACAATGAAATAAACTAAACTAAAGTACAAAAAAAACAAACACTAAATTACAAAAAATAAAAAAAAATTACAAGAATTTTAAACTAATTACACCTAATCTAAGCCCCCTAATAAAATAACAAAGCCCCCCAAAATAAAAAAATGCCCTACCCTATACTAAATTACAAAAGTAATCAGCTCTATTACCTTACCAGCCCTGAACAGGGCATTTTGCGGGGCATGCCCCAAAGAAAACAGCTCTTTTGCCTGTAAAAAAAAAACACAATACCCCCCCCCACATTACAACCCACCACCCACATACCCCTACTCTAACCCAAACCCCCCTTAAATAAACCTAACACTACCCCCCTGAAGATCTCTCTACCGTGTCTTCACCCAGCGGGCCGAAGTCTTCATCCGATCGGGCAGAAGAGGACATCCAGACCGGCAGAAGTCTTCATCCAAGTGGGGCAAGAAGAGGTCTTCCATCCATCAGAAGTCTTGATCCAGGCGGCATCTTCTCTGTTCATCCATCCGGAGCGGAGCGGCAGCATCCTGAAGACATCCCACGCAGAGCATCCTCTTCTTTCTTGATCCGACGACTAGGTGACTGTACCTTTAAGTGACGTCATCCAAGATGGCGTCCCTTGAATTCCGATTGGCTGATAGGATTCTATCAGCCAATCGGAATTAAGGTAGGAAAAATCTGATTGGCTGATTCAATCAGCCAATCAGATTCAAGTTCAATCCGATTGGCTGATCCAATCAGCCAATCAGATTGAGCTCGCATTCTATTGGCTGATCGGAACAGCCAATAGAATGCGAGGTCAATCTGATTGGCTGATTCCATCAGCCAATCGGATTGAACTTGAATCTGATTGGCTGATTGAATCAGCCAATCAGATTTTTCCTACCTTAATTCCGATTGGCTGATAGAATCCTATCAGCCAATCGGAATTCAAGGGACGCCATCTTGGATGACGTCACTTAAAGGTACAGTCACCTAGTCGTCGGATCAAGAAAGAAGAGGATGCTCTGCGTGGGATGTCTTCAGGATGCTGCCGCTCCGCTCCGGATGGATGAACAGAGAAGATGCCGCCTGGATCAAGACTTCTGATGGATGGAAGACCTCTTCTTGCCCCGCTTGGATGAAGACTTCTGCCAGTCTGGATGTCATCTTCTGCCCGATCGGATGAAGACTTCGGCCCGCTGGGTGAAGACACGGTAGAGAGATCTTCAGGGGGGTAGTGTTAGGTTAATTTAAGGGGGGTTTGGGTTAGAGTAGGGGTATGTGGGTGGTGGGTTGTAATGTGGGGGGGGGGTATTGTGTTTTTTTTTACAGGCAAAAGAGCTGTTTTCTTTGGGGCATGCCCCCGCAAAAGGCCCTTTTAAGGGCTGGTAAGGTAATAGAGCTGATTACTTTTGTAATTTAGTATAGGGTAGGGCATTTTTTTATTTTGGGGGGCTTTGTTATTTTATTAGGGGGCTTAGATTAGGTGTAATTAGTTTAAAATTCTTGTAATTTTTTTTATTTTTTGTAATTTAGTGTTTGTTTTTTTTGTACTTTAGTTTAGTTTATTTCATTGTATTTAATTGTAGGTACTTGTAGTTAATTTATTTAATGATAGTGTAGTGTTAGGTTTAATAGTAACTTAGGTTAGGATTTATTTTACAGGTAATTTTGTAATTATTTTAACTAGGTAGCTATTAAACAGTAAATATCTATTTAATAGCTATTGTACCTAGTTAAAATAAATACAAAGTTGCCTGTAAAATAAATATAAATGCTAAAATAGCTACAATGTAACTATTAGTTATATTGTAGCTATATTAGGGTTTATTTTACAGGTAAGTATTTAGTTTTATATAGGATTAATTTATTTAGTTAATTTAATGACAGTGTTGTGTTAGGTGTAATTGTAACTTAGGTTAGGGTTTATTTTACAGGTAAATTTGTATTTATTTTAGCTAGGTAGTTATTAAATAGTTATTAACTATTTAATAGCTATTGTACCTAGTTAAAATAAATACAAAGTTGCCTGTAAAATAAATATAAATCCTAAAATAGCTACAATGTAACTATTAGTTATATTGTAGCTATATTAATAGCTAGTAGGGGGCTTAGATTAGGTGTAATTAGTTTAAAATTATTGTAATATTTTATTATTTTTGCTAATTTAGTGTTAGTTTGTTTTTTTGTACTTTTCTGATGGATGGAAGACCTCTTCTTGCCCCGCTTGGATGAAGACTTCTGCCGGTCTGGATGTCCTCTTCTGCCCCATCGGATGAAGACTTCGGCCCGGCTGGGTGAACACGACTCAAGGTAGGGAGATCTTCAGGGGGGTAGTGTTAGGTTTATTTAAGGGGGGTTTGGGTTAGAGTAGGGGTATGTGGGTGGTGGGTTGTAATGTGGGGGGGGGGATTGTGTCTTTTTTTTACAGGCAAAAGAGCTGTTTTCTTTGGGGCATGCCCCGCAAAGGGCCCTGTTCAGGGCTGGTAAGGTAATAGAGCTGTTAACTTTTGTAATTTAGTATAGGTTAGGGCATTTTTTTATTTTGGGGGGCTTTGTTATTTTATTAGGGGGCTTAGATTAGGTGTAATTAGTTTAAAATTCTTGTAATATTTTTTTATTTTTTGTAATTTAGTGGGGGGGGGGGGTTGTACTTTAGTTTAGTTTTTTTAATTGTATTTAATTGTAGGTACTTGTAGTTAATTTATTTAATGATAGTGTAGTGTTAGGTTTAATTGTAACTTAGGTTAGGATTTATTTTACAGGTAATTTTGTAATTATTTTAACTAGGTAGCTATTAAATAGTCAATATCTATTTAATAGCTATTGAACCTAGTTAAAATGAATACAAAGTTGTCTGTACAATAAATATAAATGCTAAAATAGCTACAATGTAACTATTAGTTATATTGCAGCTATATGAGGGTTTATTTTACAGGTAAGTCTTTAGTTTTATATAGGATTCATTTATTTAGTTAATTTAATGATAGTGTAGTGTTAGGTGTAATTGTAACTTAGGTTATGATTTATTTTACAGGTAAATTTGTATTTATTTTAGCTAGGTAGTTATTAAATAGTTATTAACTATTTAATAACTATTGTACCTAGTTAAAATAAATACAAAGTTGCCTGTAAAATACATATAAATCCTAAAATAGCTACAATGTAACTATTAGTTATATTGAAGCTATATTAATAGCTAGTAGGGGGCTTAGATTAGGTGTAATTAGTTTAAAATTATTGTAATATTTTATTATTTTTGCTAATTTAGTGTTTGTTTGTATTTTGGTACTTGTATGATGGATGGAAGACCTCTTCTTGCCCCGCTTGGATGAAGACTTCTGCCGGTCTGGATGTCCTCTTCTGCCCAATCGGATGAAGACTTCGGCCCGGCTGGGTGAACACGACTCAAGGTAGGGAGATCTTCAGGGGGGTAGTGTTAGGTTTATTTAAGGGGGGTTTGGGTTAGAGTAGGGGTATGTGGGTGGTGGGTTGTAATGTGGGGGGGGGGGGATTGTGTTTTCTTTTTACAGGCAAAAGAGCTGTTTTCTTTGGAGCATGCCCCGCAAAGGGCCCTGTTCAGGGCTGGTAAGGTAATAGAGCTGTTAACTTTTGTAATTTAGTATAGGGTAGGGCATTTTTTTTTTATTTTGGGGGGCTTTGTTATTTTATTAGGGGGCTTAGATTAGGTGTAATTAGTTTAAAATTCTTGTAATATTTTTTTATTTTTTGTAATTTAGTGGTTTTTTATTTTTTGTAATTTAGTGGGGGGGTTTGTACTTTAGTTTATTTAATTGTAGATAATTGTAGGTACTTGTAGTTAATTTATTTAATGATAGTGTAGTGTTAGGTTTTATTGTAACTTAGGTTAGGATTTATTTTACAGGTAATTTTGTAATTATTTTAACTAGGTAGCTATTAATTAGTCAATAACTATTTAATAGCTATTGTACCTAGTTAAAATAAATACAAAGTTGCCTGTAAAATAAATATAAATGCTAAAATAGCTACAATGTAACTATTACTTATTTTGCAGCTATATTAGGGTTTATTTTACAGGTAAGTATTTAGTTTTAAATATGAGTCATTTATTTAATTAATTAAATGATAGTGTAGTGTTAGGTGTAATTGTAACTTAGGTTAGGATTTATATTACAGGTAAATTTGTATTTATTTTAGCTAGGTAGTTATTAAATAGTTATTAACTATTTAATAACTATTGTACCTAGTTAAAATAAATACAAAGTTGCCTGTAAAATAAAAATAAATCCTAAAATAGCTACAATGTAACTATTAGTTATATTGTAGCTATATTAGGGTTTATTTTACAGGTAAGTCTTTAGTTTTAAATAGGATTCATTTATTTAACTATAGTAAACTTATTTTGTTTTATTTAAATTATATTTAAGTTAGGGGGTGTTAGTGTTAGGGTTAGACTTAGGTTTAGGGGTTAATAACCTTATTATAGTAGCGGCGACGTTGGGGGCGGGAGATTAGGGGTTAATAATTGTAGGTAGGTGGCGGCGATGTTAGGGAGGGCAGATTAGGGGTTAATAAAATGTATTATAGTGTTTGCGAGGCGGGAGTGCGGCGGTTTAGGGGTTAATACATTTATTATAGTTGCGGCGATTTGCGGTCGGCAGATTAGGGGTTAATACTTGTAGTTAGATTGTGGCGACGTTGGGGGGAGGCAGATTAGGGGTTAATAACTATAATGTAGGGGTCGGCGGTGTTAGGGACACCAGATTAGGGGTTAATAGTTATAATGTAGGTGGCGGCGATATCGGGTCGGCAGATTAGGGGTTAATACTTGTAGTTAGATTGCGGCGACGTTGGGGGGGGCAGATTAGGGGTTAATAACTATAATGTAGGGGTCGGCGGTGTTAGGGACAGCAGATTAGGGGTTAATAGCTATAATGTAGGCGGCGATATCGGGTCGGCAGATTAGGGGTTAATACTTGTAGTTAGATTGTGGCGACGTTGGGGGGGGCAGATTAGGGGTTAATAACTATAATGTAGGGGTCGGCGGTGTTAGGGACAGCAGATTAGGGGTTAATAGCTATAATGTAGGCGGCGGCGATATTCGGTCGGCAGATTAGGGGTTAATACTTGTAGTTAGATTGCGGCGACGTTGGGGGGGCAGATTAGGGGTTAATAACTATAATGTAGGGGTCGGCGGTGTTAAGGACAGCAGATTAGGGGTTAATAGCTATAATGTAGGCGGCGGCGATATCGGGTCGGCAGATTAGGGGTTAATACTTGTAGTTAGATTGCGGCGACGTTGGGGGGGGCAGATTAGGGGTTAATAACTATAATGTAGGGGTTGGCGGTGTTAGGGACAGCAGATTAGGGGTTAATAGTTATAATGTAGGTGGCGGCGATATTCGGTCGGCAGATTAGGGGTTAATAAAATAATGCAGGTGTCAGCGATAGCGGAGGCAGCAGATTAGGGGTTAATAAGTGTCAGATTAGGGGTGTTTAGAGACTCGGGGTACATGTTAGGGTGTTAGGTGCAGACTTAGTGTTTCCCCATAGGAAACAATGGGGCTGCGGTGTTAGTTTTTTTTCAGCCAAAACTCCCATTGTTTCCTATGGGGAAATGCCGAATTTTAACGACCTAATTCGGATTTATTCTGAGATACGGCAGCTATTTCGGATTCATTCGGTAGATTCGGAAGTATTTTAATTCGGAAATCCGAATCGATCCGAATCTCCGAATTTACCGAATTTACCGAATTTCCGAATTAATCTGAAACGAACCGCACATGTCTAATCAGATCTAATCTGCCCTAGTTCAAGTGGGACAGTTCATGACAACTATAGACTTGAAGGACGCTTTTCTTCATGTGCCAATTCACAGGGACCACTTTCAGTTCCTAAGATTTGCGTTTCTGGACCATTACTTCCAGTTTGTGGTAGTCCAGGCGCCGTCGCTCAGTCCCGCAGAGGATCATTTGAGGGCGCTTCTTCTTTTGCTCTAATCTCACAGTTGGAAGATCAACTCAGGAAAGAGTTCCCTGGTTCCCAGCAACAGGGTGGAGTTCCTGGGCACGATAATAGACTCTATGAAGATATTTCTCACAGACCATCGACGCCATAAGATTAGGTCCTCTTGTCTTGCCCTTCAGTCCTCCTCAAGCCCCTCAGTGGCTCAGTGTATGTACGGACGTGAGTCTGGCAGAATGGGGAGCTGTTTGGGGTGCGAGGATGGCACAAGGAAAATGTTTCCAGGAGGAGTCTCTCCTTCCGATAAATATTCTGGAATTCCGAGCAATCTACATTGCTCTGAAGGCATGGCCTCCTCTGGGGTCATTCAGCTTCATCAGATTCCAGACCAACAACATTACCTCGGAGGCTTACATCAACCATCAGGGGGGGTACGAGGAGCTCCCTAGCCATGAGGGAGGTGTCTCCGATCTTGGAGTGGGCAGAGTCCCACAGCTGCTTGCTCTCAGCGATTCACATTCCAGGTGTGGACAACAGGGAAGCAGACTTTCTCAGCAGGCAATCCTTCCATCCAGGGGAATGGTCTCTTCACCCCGAAGTGTTTGCGGTCTCAGGTGGGGATCGCCGGAGATAGATCTCATGGCATCCAGACTCAATTGCAAGCTACGGGTCGAGGTCCAGGGATCCCCAGGCAGAGCTGATAGATGCCTTAGCAGTGCCTTGGGGGTTCAGCCTAGCTTATATTTTTCCAATGTTAACACTTCTCCCTCGTGTAGAGGCACGCATCAAACAGGAGCGAGCTTCAACCATTCTGATTGCTCCATCATGGCCGCGGAGGAGGTGGTTTGCGGATCTGGTGGGGATGTCATCCTCTCCGCCGTGGCGGTTACCCTGTCGCAGGAATCTGCTGGAACAGGGTCCTTTTCAACATCAAAATCTCGATTCTCTGAGGCCAACTGTGTGAAGATTGAACGCCTAGTCTTGGCCAAGAGAGGCTTTTCTGAAAGTGTGATTGATACTCTGATTCAGGCAAGGAAGCCAGTCACTCGCCGCATCTACCATAAGATGTGGAGGACTTGCTTGTCCTGGTGTGAGACGCGTGGATATCCTTGGCATAAGGTGAAGGTATCCATGATTATGTCCTTTCTCCAAGAGGGTTTGGAGAAGGGTCTTGCCGCCAGTTCCTTAAAAGGACAGATTTCGGCATTATCAGTCTTGTTGCATAGGAGACTCGCTGAGCTCCCTGACATCCAATCTTTTGTTCAGGCTCTGTCTAGAATCAGGCCTGTTTTGAGACAGTTTGGAAGCTTAAACCTGGTCCTTAAGGTATTGCAGAAGGAGCTTTAACTTGGTCCTTAAGGTATTGCAGAAGGTTCCGTTTGAGCCTATGCTTTCTATTGACATTAGGATTCTGTCCTGGAAGGTTCTCTTCCTGTTGGCCATTGCATCAGCATGCAGAGTATCTGAACTGAGGGCCTTGCAATGTGAGCATCCTTATCTGTTTTTTCATATGGATAAGGCCATGCTGTGCAGTGGTTTGGGATTTCTTCCCAAAGTGGTGTCTAACCGTCACATCAATCAGGAAATAGTTGTTCCTTCTTTGTGTCCTAACCCTTCTTCTTCTAAGGAGAGGTTACTTCATAACCTGGATGTGGTTCGTGCCTTAAAGTTCTATCTTCAGGCTACAAAGGATTTCAGACAGTCTACATCTCTTTTTGTGGTGTATTCAGGGAAGAGCAAGGGGCAGAGAGATTCTTCTACTTCTTTGTCCTTTTGGTTGAGGAGCTTGATTTGCGGGGTATAAGCCTCCTCGGAGGATCACGGCTCATTCAACTAGAGCTGTGACTTTGTCTTGGGCCTTCAAGAATGAGGCCTCTATGGAGCAAATTTGTAAGGTGGCTACCTGGTCCTCCTTACACACTTTTACAAAGTTTTACAAATCTGATGTTTTTGCTTCTGCGGAAGCTGTTTTTGGGAGAGAGGTTTTGCAGGCTGTGGTGTCCTCAGATTAGGGTCCGCATTTTACCCTCCAGGTTTCATTCAGTGTCCTCTAGAGCTTGGGAATATGTTTCCCAACAGTAATGAATGAAGCCGTGGACTCTCCTCCCCTTTAGATGGAAAACATAATCTATGCTTACCTGATCATTTCATTTCCATCATGGGGATAAGAGTCCACAGCTCCCGCCCGTATCTCTGATGGGCGGACCTAAATTTAATTCATCTTCTGGCACCATTTATAACCTGATATTTCTCCTACTGTTCCTTGTTCCCTCTGCAGAATAACTGGGGGATGAGGGAAGTGGGGGAGGTATTCAAGCCTTTGACTGGCGTGTCTTTGCCTCCTCCTGGTGGCCAGGGTCTTAATTCCCAACAGTAATGAATGAAGCCGTGCACTCTCCTCCCCACGATGGAAATGAAATTATCAGATAAGCATAATTTATGTTTTTTACTAACTTTTTCACAAACTTTAGGTTTCTCACTGAAATTATTTATAAACAGCTTGTGCAATTATGGCACAAATGATTGTAAATGCTTCTCTGGGATCCCCTTTGTTCAGAAATAGCAGACATTTATAAATTTGGCATTAATTTATGGTAATTAGAAGGCCGCTAAATGCTGCTGCGCACCACACTTGTATTATGCCCAGCAGTGAAGGGGTTAATTAGGTAGCTTGTAGGGTTAATTTTAGCTTTAGTGTAGTAGACATACTAAAATGGGCCTAGATCAATACTTTAAGTTATTTTATGCCACCATTTCACCACCAAATGCGATCAAATAAAAAAAAAAATCACTAATTTTAGGTTTCTCACTGAAATTATTTACAAACATCTTGTGCAATTATGGCACAAATGGTTGTAAATGCTTCTCTGGGATCCCTTTTGTTCAGAAATAGCAGACACATATGGCTTTGGCATTGATTTTTGGTAATTAGAAGGCTGTAAATGCAGCTGTGCACAACACATTTGTATGATGCCCAGCAGTGAAGGGGTTAATTAGGTACATAATGACCAAGGATGTACCCTGTACATCTTTAGGGTTTTCAAGCGCTGGAAGCGATTATGATTGCTTCCAGATGCTTTTAGGGTTTTGCAGTGATGCCTCGATATTGAGGCATCCTGCAATACCCGTCCTTAAGCATCCGATGCAGAGAGAGCCACTCTGTGGGTGCGTGAGCGCAACCACTTAAAGGGCCATAATACCCAAATGTTTAAACACTTGAAAGTGATGCAGCATAGCTGTAGAACGCTGACTAGAAAATATCACCTGAACATCTGTATGTAAAAAAGAAAGATATTTTACCTCAAAAGTTTCTCAGTAGCCACATCCCATTGTAAAGGACTTCTAAGCAACAAATCAATATGTCTGTCCCAGGACAGTGGAAGGAGCGAGCATTCATGCACACTCATCTTATTTCCCTATTCAGTGTAAGGAAGTTTACAATGAAATCTCATGAGATCACAGTAAAAGAGTTCATGACCTCTGCACTGCTGATGCTGATTGGCTGCTGTTCATTTCTTCATTTTTTTTTTACCTGCAGGTAAGCAGCAGCTGAGTATAACTTTTTACACAGAACTTACTCTGCTGAGCTGAGGAAATTGTGAGGTAAAATATCTTTTTTTTTTTTTTTAAATATAGAAGAAAACAATACTGTGACCACAAACATAGACCCCCAACCTGTGGGGGTAATTTGCAAAAATATACATTACTATGCATACACCAAATATCACAACAGGAATTTAAGGCCTAGATAATAGCATACATTTCACGAACTATAGATAGTAAAATTAATAGCCAAAGGTAGTTTCTAGTAATGAATTGTTGTCTAAGTGGTTAACGAACCTATAAATTAACCTCAGATTTTTTAGCTTTTGATATATAGGACCTCTTTTAGGTCCTCACATCTATACTTTTCAATATAAAGTAAAATTTTAGTATTAATTACTATAGTTATGCACATAAAACTAGCAAGACTATCATTATATAACGCTTAAATGAGAAAATTACTATTCACTACATCGCACCAGTCCTATGATAGAGGGAAAGTTCAAGGGAATCTGCGTTCCTGGGTTTACTAAGTAAACATATACTAAGGTGGGAGCCTTAGGGGGGGAATCAAAGCCAGCCGAATTATAATGTATAACTAGGTTGATGGGGCTATGAGGGTAGATCACACACACCTGGACAAGGGAAAATGGCTAATTAAACACCAAATATAAACAGTCGAGGGCTATCGTTATTTTACATAAATATAAACACACCCCATTAATTTTGAGAGGATTACGCTTATACCAAATGGAGGAGAAAGCATTACAAAATGTCTCAGACACAGTTTCATTAGTAAGTATGATATAGCATGTTGAGCTACCGCCTCCCGGGAGATTTGGACTCACGACTGCGCCACTTCGGCTGCCAGCGGCGCAGCCCCATAATCAAAAAACCATAAGGGTCTTCTCTCCCAGAAGGTATAACCCAATAGCCTCTGCTGATCTCTGCACGCAAAAACAATGCATACAGGAAGACCAGCAGGGCACACTCTGGAAAAGAACTATCTTACAGCTAGAGACACGAAATAGCAGACTTGGAGAAATATTGAATCATATCACAGAACTAACAGCGATTTGTTAGAATACCCAATCCCCTCCAGTATACATGGGTTATCTATATAAACTAGCAATATACAAAAACCTAACACAAGTACTGTGTCAAACAATTAGTACAAGGAAAAACAGGAGGTAGCTTAAAAACTGTAAAACACTTGATAAAGAAAGTAACTGTATTTGGGGAAGTAGGTCACAGAAACATGATTGGAAAAAAGTATAGCTTTAAGGGAAAAGTTGCACATAAATGGAGACCCCAAACTTTTAAACATGAGTCCACATTTAGTCTCTGTCTATCCCACACCAACTAAGCATATCGCTTTATAGTGCAGTCTTACGGCTCCTAGGAGATCCCCAGAGGTCACATCTACCATGGTTACCTCCCTGCGATAGGGCATAGTGTCCAGCAGCTGCCAAAATATATAGTCCTTCCGTTGCAGAGGCCGTCTAGGATCAGCATACCCGGCAAGCTCTAGATGCACCCCATCCTCTAAAATCTGCATCTCTGAGTTTCGGCTATGGGGTTTAGCAGAATCATTGCCTCTTGCTCGGGTACTTGCGTCTTGCAGCTCACTTACGCAGAGTGAGATATATGGAGACGGAGGTAGATGCTGTTAGTGTCTGACAGATACCGGGTCCTCCTGCCGGGAAGATAACTGCTGGAGAAAAGGTAGCTCACCGTTAGTGGAAACCATAGTCAAGGAGTTAGCTAAGTCCCCTTCATCTCGCTTCCAGTCCGGCTCATCGCGGCTATTCCGGCATAAGGAGGGCATTACGTTTCATACAAATTGTCCTCCTGGAGGTCGCGGTGCTTCCCTTTGATCAGTCCATCTATGACAGTCTGCGATTTCTGGTCAAACACCTCCCTCAGTGCCAGTCTTAGCTGCGTAAAGTGTTCTTCAAGTATACTCAGAATTTCTGTATCCCACGAGGTAGTCGCCATCTTAACTGACTCTAGTAACACGATCTTCAGATAGCTTGTCTTGTCAGAGTGTTAAAACAAACACCAAAAGTCCTTGCTGGTTCTCAAACTTGGACGTAAAGTAGCTGATAATAATGTGGCTCGCTTCTGGGAAGATTTGGGCCATAAAATAAGATAATTGATCCCTTTTTAGAATATTTGGTGCTGGAGCTCTAAAGAGATGCGACCATCCACCTCGGCTGTTGGCTCCGCCCCCCTTCTTTTTTTAAATAGAGATGCTCAGGTGATATTTTCATGTCAGCTTTTTACAGTTATACTGCATCAGTTGCAAGTAATTTAGCATATGAGTATTATGTCCCTTTAACAAGAAGTGGTGGGAGAGGGAAGGGGGGATAATGTTTGGAAAGGGATCTGGGGGATCAGCTACACTACAGAAAAAGTTTGATTTATATAAAAAAGGGCACATTTTATAGAAAGTGAGTACTGGCAGACAGCTGCCAATACCCAAAATTGCGACAAATGGGGGGAGGGTTAGAGAGCTGTTTGGGGGGCTCAGGGAGGTTGGGTGGTAAGGGGGGATCCTACACTACAGAAAATATATAATTAAAAAATATATTAAAAAAAACAAACAAAAACCTTTTATTTTTATACTGGCAGACTTTCTGCCAGTTCTAAAGATGGCGGTGACAATAGTGAGGTGAGGGAGGGAAGAGGGCTATTTAAGAGGGGTCAGGGAGGGATCAGGGGTGGAATGTGTCAGGTGGGAGACTGATCTCTACACTGGCATAATACAAGTGTGGTGCACAACGGCATTTATCTGCCTCCTAATTACCAAAAAGCAATGCCAAAGCCATATATGCCTGTCTGCTATTTCTGAACAAAGGGGATCCCAGAGAAGCATTTACAACCATTTGTGCCATAATTGCACAAGTTTTTTGTAAATAATTTCAGTGTGAAACCTAAAGTTTGTGAAAAAGTGAACAATTTTTTTTATTTGATTGCATTTGGCAGTGAAATGGTGGCATGAAATATACCAAAATGGGCCTAGATCAATACTTTGGGTTGTCTACTAAAAAAAAAATATATACATGTAGGTTATTCAGTGATTACTGACAGATATCAGTGTTAAAATGTAACATGCAAATTTTGGGGGAAAAATGGTTTGGAAATATCAAACTGCTACTTGTATTTATTTGCCCTATAACTTGCAAAAAAAGCAAAGAACATGTAAACATTGGATATTTCTAAACTCAACACGAAATTTAGAAACATTTTAGCATGGGTTTTTTTTGGTGGTTGTAAATGTGTTACAAATTTTGGAGATCAGAAAAAAAAGTTAGAAAAAGTGTGTGTTTTTTTTATCATATTTTGTTGTTTTTTAAATGTAAATTATAAGATATGATGAAAATAATGGTATCTTTAGAAAGTCCATTTAATGGCGAGAAACACGGTATATAATATATGTGGGTACAGTCAGGACCGGACTGGCCATAGGGCATACCGGGCATTTGCCCGGTTGGCTGCCGGTCATCTTAGCCCCGCCCACATACCGAGTGCCCAAATTATTTGTTGTGAATAATATAATGATTATGTTTATGCAACATGTAATACCGGCCGGTATTATATGTTGCATAAACATAATCATTCAGGCATCAATCTGAGAGAGCAGAGGTCAGAGCCAGAGGACCGTTTATAGTAGGAGGCCGGCCCATTGTTATTTCTCTGCGGCCATTTTGGGGAGGACTCGAGCATGTCATTCATGCAACAGCGCACGCAATTTCCTCTTGGTGCCGGGCGGGAAAAGAGCCACAGGCTGAGGTGAGGCTCAGGTCAGGCAGGCGGCAGCAGAAGCAGAGAGACACGCACCACTCACAGCACTAAACACTGCAACAGAACAACAGGTGAGGTAGGTTGCGTTTTTGTCAAACAAATATTGCTGGGCTGGCAAGCCTGGCAATGATCATTGATCTTATCTATGTTTGTTAAATTAGGCTAGCAAGCCTACACAGCAGCAGCGTGACTACAGGCATTCGCAGAGGCTGCCTGACATTTTGAGGGGCTGCTGTGAGTGACAGTCACTAATGACAGACAGAGACACCACCAGAGAGTGTGGTAATAGGTTGGATGAGCATTGATTCGGGGGAGGCAGGAGCCGCTGCAGAGTCTGATGAATTAAGCTGAATCTGATCATTTTTGTACAGTTAGTATAAATGATCATTACTAAGTAAACAGATTGTTTAGTTAGTGATGATCATTTATACTTACAAAGTCTACAGTGTCAGTCTACAAGTACCGCGGCGCGCAGGCTCTATGAGAAAGGAGGGACAGAACTATCGCTGCATGCAGGAACTGAGCGTGTTAGTGTCCATATGATGTCAGTCCTCCTGCCTGCTGTAAAACTGACATGCTGTGCTGAGCAGATGGCTACTAGCAACACTGCAGCTTTACCAGTGCTTGTAGCATCAGTTCAGGGCCAGGCTTCTCAAAAAATGTGCTGATGCTTTTCTTCCCTTCACTTGCTCAGTGCAGAGAGCTGTCAGTTACAGTGAGACAGCACAGTGCTACCGGGTCCTAGCAGACAGGAGTGACATGAGATGGCTCTTGAAGCTCAGTCCCTGCATCCAGCGTGAGTGCTTTTTTCCCTGCCTAACACAGAGCTGTCTCTGAGATCTCTCCCATCTCCCCTCCAGCTGAGTTAACTAAGTTTGAATCTTCTCTCCTCCCTCTTGTTGACTCCTCCTCTTCACTCTGCCTATCCAGAAGATAGACACAAAATCTGGAGTAGAGCCTGGTAAGAATCACTTTGACACTTTCACATATAAGGGGATAGCAGGCTTTAATATGCACTATGCTTTTAATGTAGGTATTGCATTTTGCTTCTTTATTGACTTGGGGAATGTCCCCTTTCCCCCCACACCCCTACCACCTGTTATCTTTTGTGTGTTGCCTTTATTTATTATTTCTGTTTTGTGAGGTGAAGCAGCTGAACACTCCCAGATCCATATGTAGCTCACTAATGAGCTTTTCAAGCTGTGTCTCCTAGTTCTACATATAATAAGAGGAAAGAGAGTTCTGTAGGTGCTATGTTGGCTGTGATGAAAAGGGTTAACTAGAGGTGCTGTGTTTAAAGGTTTCACTTGAGAGTTATCTTTGTGGTGCTATGTATAAAAGAAAGTCCTAGATGTGATATATAATAAAAGGATGTCCTTCAGATGCTGTGTGTATGTATATATATATATATATATATATATATATATATATATATATATATATATATATATATATATATATATATATACTTATTTTGTATCATCATAACTTACTGTCTATATTAAACAAAATACCTGATAGGACTATATTCTATTTTTAAACAGTCATATTATTATTATACATATTCCTTAGTGTTTTACTTCCGTATTTTCTTAAATGTAAAATTTGAAAGGGGTCGGAGTTGTTATACCTCTGCCACTAGGTTGTACTTGCCAAACTTTTCCAGTCCCTATATATACTCTGTGTGTGTATATATATATATATATATATATATATATATATATATATATATATATACTCTGTGTGTATATATATATATATATATATATATATATATATATATATATATATATATATATATACTCTGTGTGTATATATATATATATATATATATATATATACTCTGTGTGTATATATATATATGTGTGTGTGTGTGTGTGTGTGTGTGTGTGTGTGAATGCTGTATAGTGTGTCTGCATGTACTGTATGTGAATGCTGTGTAGTGTGTTGTGTGCCTGCATGTATGTGAATGCTGTGTAGTGTGTTGTGTGCCTGCATGTATGTGAATGCTGTGTAGTGTGTTGTGTGCCTGCATGTATGTGAATGCTATGTAGTGTGTTGTGTGCCTGCATGTATGTGAATGCTGTGTGTGTGTTGTGTGCCTGCATGTATGTGAATGCTGTGTGTGTGTTGTGTGCCTGCATGTATGGGAATGCTGTGTGTGTGTTGTGTGCCTGCATATATGTGAATGCTGTGTAGTGTGTGTTGTGTGCCTGCATGTATGTGAATGCTGTGTAGTGTGTGTTGTGCATCTGCATGTATGTGAATGCAGTGTGTGCTGTGTGTCTGCATGTATGTAAATGCTGTTTTCTAGTGTGTGACTGTGTTGTGTGCCTGCATGTATGGGAATGCTGTGTAGTGTGTGTTGTGTGCCTGCATGCATGTGAATGCTGTGTAGTGTGCCTGCATGTATGTGAATGCTGTGTAGTGTGTGTGTGTTGTGTGCCTGCATGTATGTAAATTATGTGTACTGTCTGTATGTTGTGTGGCTGCATGTATGTGAATGCTGTGTAGCGTGTGTGTTGTGTATGTTGTGTACCTGCATGTATGTGCATAAGAAGTAGTGAGCAGAGGGGGGGGGGGGGGGGAGTGGGCCTTTTTGCCCAAAAATGCCCGGGCCTTTTTTTGGTCCCAGTCCGGCCCTGGGTACAGTAAATGTGTAAGAGGAAATTTATAGCTAAACACAAACATCGCAGAAATGTACAAATAGCCCTGGACCCAAACGGTAAGAAAATTGAAAAGTGTTGTGGTCACTAAAGGGTTAAAACATTTTTTTTTTAACATTCATACTAGGAGTAAGGAATGTGAGTATGGATATTTTAAATGGATAGTCTAGTCAAAATTAAACTTTCATGATTCAGATAGGGCATGTAATTTCAAACAAGTTTCCAATTTATGTTTATCATCTATTTTGCTTTGTTTTTCTTGGTATTCTTAGTTGAAAGTTAAACCTCGGTATAGGCTCATATGCTAATTTCTAAGCCCTTGAAGGCCACCTATTTTTCAGTTTTGACAGTTACAATAGATGAACCCAGTATTTAAAATATAGCTAAGTAGTCATTATGTTAGGAATTTATTTGGATTATACACTGTAGTACTCATCTAATATATGGTGGGTGTGTTCACGTCCAGCTTAGCCATTGGTCCATAGTAGGAGGCCCATGTATCCAATGAATAGATAGGATTGCCTTTATTAACAAGCATTATGCTATAGGGCACTAAACAGTCTATGATTAAGGCTTCAACGGAGCTGAAACGCGTCAGACGCCCACTACAGTTTTCCTACCGGGCCCACAACTCAGCTTTATCTGCCTGATTATGCTGTGAATTTTCTGACCTGTTTTTATGGTTGAATCAAAGGTCTTCTGCTTTGAGCCTTTGTCCAGATTTCTTTTTCCTTTTATATTTAATTATATATAGATAGATAGATATATCTATATAGCGATATATACTGTGTATATATATATATATATATATATATATATATATATATATATATATATATATATATATATATATATATAGATAGATGGATGGATAAAAATATATATTTAAAAAACCATCAGGTTTATATAGAAATATTTACATTGCTTTACAAAAAGAACATTAGAATATGATATATTAAGAATTTAATGTTGGGTTAGCGCTATTGCGAATATGTTATGGTGTTTGCGTGAGAGGGAGCTATAGCGAAAACTCAAAATACCGCTCAACTTGTAAAGGGGCACTGAACCCAATTTTTTTCTTTCATGATTCAGATAGAGTATGCAATTTTAAGCAACTTTTTAAAAGCAGGTATGTAAGCATAGGAGACAGCCTATTTATGGTTCAGCACCCTGCATAGCACATGCTGATTGGTGGCTACATTTAACCACAAATCAGAAAGCACTACCCAGGTTCTGATACAAAGATGGGCCGGCTCTTAAGCTTAGATTCCTCCTTTTTCAAATAAAGATAGTAAGAGAACAAAGAAAAATTGATAATAGGAGTAAATTAGAAAGTTGCTTTAAATTGCATGCTCTATCTGAATTATAAAAGAAAAAAAATTGGGTTCAGTGTCCCTTTAATGTATTGAAGAAAATGTGTTTCCTCTACATTCTATAAAGAAAATAAACTCTAAATAAAAAGGGATTTTGAGGCAAATTTCAAATAATCTTTTATGTCAACTAAAATACATACAGCACCTGAGAGAAGTTTGTGGACCAGACAATGGCAGATTTGTTGATGAATATGTCTTCTTGGGTTCCAAATGTGGCTTTCCCAACCTTTACTCCAGCAAGCGTTTTCCTAGAGTTATACACCCAATTGATGATATCAAATGAAGCCGGTACTTCTTTGTTCTCATCAAAATATGTGTTTTCTCCGGCAGTGTTAGTGAAATTGATGACCTTTAAGAAATTGTGAAGCTGTAGGGGAAGAAAAAAAGATTTAAATGGATATGAAACCCCAAATTTTTCTTTTGTGATTCAGATAGAGCATACAATTGTAAACAACTTTCTAATTTTCTTCTATTAATTTTTGGAGCACTTTATGGCAGCAGTTTTACAAGAATGTTATCCATTTGCAAGGGCACTGGATGGCAGCACTATTTCCTGCCATGTAGTGCTACAGATGCCTACCTAGGTATCTCTTCAACACAGAATATCATGGTAACAAAGCAAATTTAGTAATAGAAGTAAAATGGAACCTTTTTTAAAAATGGAATGCTCTGTCTGAAGCACAAAATACATTTCTCCAACATTGGTGTGTCCGGTCCACGGCGTCATCCTTACTTGTGGGATATTCTCTTCCCCAACAGGAAATGGCAAAGAGTCCCAGCAAAGCTGGTCACATGATCCCTCCTAGGCTCCGCCCACCCTAGTCATTCTCTTTGCCGTTGCACAGGCAACATCTCCACGGAGATGGTTAAGAGTTTTTTGGTGTTTAAATGTAGTTTTTATTCTTCTATCAAGTGTTTGTTATTTTAAAATAGTGCTGGTATGTACTATTTACTCTGAAACAGAAAAGGATGAAGATTTCTGTTTGTAAGAGGAAGATGATTTTAGCAGACAGTAACTAAAATCGGTTGCTGTTTCCACATAGGACTGTTGAGATGAAGTAACTTCAGTTGGGGGAAACAGTTAGCAGACTTTTCTGCTTAAGGTATGACTAGCCATATTTCTAACAAGACTGTGTAATGCTGGAAGGCTGTCATTTCCCCTCATGGGGACCGGTAAGCCATTTTCTTAGTCAAAAACAAACAGAATAAAGGGCTTATTATGGGCTAAAAAACTGGTAGACATTTTTATGGGCTAAATCGATTGCTTTATTTGTGCATATTATTAAAATTTAGGCTAACAATTGACATTTATAATCTTGGGGAACGTTTATAAAACGGCAGGCACTGTATTGGACAGCTTTTTCAGTCAGGGGGCCTTTCTAGTCATAGACTGAGCCTCATTTTCGCGCCATTAATGCGCAGTTGTTTTTTTGAGAACAGGGCATGCAGATGCATGTGTGTGGATCTAAGAATCTCTGAAAAAGCTTTTAGAAGGCGTCATTTGGTATCGTATTCCCCTCAGGGCTTGGTTGGGTCTTGACTCTTAGCAAAGACTGTATCTGGGACTGTATAGGGGTTAAATTGAAAAACGGCTCCGGTTCCGTTATTTTAAGGGTTAAAGCTCTGAAATTTGGTGTGCAATACTTTTAAGGCTTTAAGACACTGTTGTGAAAATTTGGTAATTTTTGAACAATTCCTTCATACTTTTTCACATATTCAGTAATAAAGTGTTTTCTGTTTGAAATTTAAAGTGACAGTAACGGTTTTATTTTAAAACGTTTTTTGTGCATTGTTGACAAGTTTAAGCCTGTTTAACATGTCTGTACCATCAGATAAACTATGTTCTATATGTATGAAAGCCAATGTGTCTCCCCATTTAAATTTATGTGATAATTGTGCCATAGCGTCCAAACAAAGTAAGGACAGTACTGCCACAAATAATGATATTGCCCAAGATGATTCCTCAAATGAGGGGAGTAAACATGATACTACATCATCTCCTACTGTGTCTACACCAGTTTTGCCCATGCAGGAGGCCCCTAGTACATCTAGTGCGCCAATACTTATTACCATGCAACAATTAACGGCTGTAATGGATAACTCCATAGCAAATCTTTTATCCAAAATGCCTACTTATCAGAGAAAGCGCGATTGCTCTGTTTTAAACACTGAAGAGCAAGAGGACGCTGATGATAATTGTTCTGTCATACCCTCACACCAATCTGAAGGGGCCATGAGCGAGGTTTTGTCTGAGGGAGAAATTTCAGATTCAGGAAAAATTTCTCATCAAGCTGAACCTGATGTTGTGACATTTAAATTTAAATTAGAACATCTCCGCGCACTGCTTAAGGAGGTGTTATCTACTCTGGATGATTGTGACAATTTGGTCATTCCAGAGAAATTATGCAAGATGGACAGGTTCCTAGAGGTTCCGGTGCCCCCCGACGTTTTTCCTATACCCAAGCGGGTGGCGGACATAGTAAATAAAGAGTGGGAAAAGCCCGGCATACCTTTCGTTCCTCCCCCTATATTTAAGAAATTATTTCCTATGGTCGACCCCAGAAAGGACTTATGGCAGACAGTCCCCAAGGTCGAGGGGGCAGTTTCTACTCTAAACAAACGCACTACTATTCCTATTGAAGATAGTTGTGTTTTCAAAGATCCTATGGATAAAAAATTGGAAGGTTTGCTTAAAAAGATTTTTGTACAGCAAGGCTACCTTCTACAACCAATTTCATGCATTGTTCCTGTCACTACGGCAGCGTGGTTCTGGTTCGAGGAACTAGAAAAGTCGCTCAGTAGAGAAACTCCATATGAGGAGGTTATGGACAGAGTTCACGCACTTAAATTGGCTAACTCTTTTATTTTAGATGCCGCTTTGCAATTAGCAAAATTAGCGGCGAAAAATTCAGGGTTTGCTATTGTGGCGCGCAGAGCGCTTTGGCTAAAGTCTTGGTCAGCGGATGTGTCATCCAAGACAAAATTACTTAACATTCCTTTCAAAGGTAAAACTTTATTTGGACCTGATTTGAAAGAGATTATTTCAGACATCACTGGGGGAAAGGGCCACGCCCTTCCACAGGATAGGTCTTTTAAGGCTAAAAATAAGCCTAATTTTCGTCCCTTTCGCAGAAATGGACCAGCCTCTAATTCTGCATCCTCTAAGCAAGAGGGTAATGCCTCACAACCCAAACCAGCCTGGAAACCAATGCAAGGCTGGAACAAAGGTAAGCAGGCCAAGAAGCCTGCCACTGTGTCATGTTCTTATGTGCATGTGTGTACACCTTTAAGCAGTCCTTACTTAAACCTACACCTCCCCCTTCCAGGTGCCAATTAATGTTAGTTTTCAGCATGCAAGTTGCGAGTAGCTGCATGTTCTAAACCTCCTGGCTAAGTGATTATCCTCTACCTAATCGTTGGATTACAACTAAACAACTCTTGGGTATTTTCAACCTATTATACCGTACACATTTAACGGACCTAAGGACTTATATTCCTAATTGTTTGTTCAGATAACCTGGACTACTGCCTTCATTGCCGGTATAATCAAAGTCTTCCGCAGACAACTTCCTCTATGAAACACAGTGAGTTTATGTTCCTCTGAACTACCTTTGCACCTCTGAACAAACTCGCTCTTTCCAGCTACCTGGCATTCCTTACACTTACTCACCGACCAGCCTTCCGCACTGCAGCCGCGCTGTGAAGCCTCTCACACAGCGTCTGCCTGTCAGCGTGATCTCGCACGCCATTGGACAGTCGTCACACACCCCTCTGTGGCTGTCAGCTATCTGCAGCGCTGGCTCGTCTCCCCTCACAGGCTCTGTCTCCATTCCTGCCTGAGCAGTAAATAATACCAAAGCGCTCCTTAAACACTCTCAACTCGGAGTTGATCAGCCACTTGTTCTCTAAACTTTCAACTTGAACTCAGGAGAGTGGTCCCACTTGAACAGACGCTCATATTCAATTGACTCTTTGCTATTACTAGCATGACCTACTCTCTCCTGTAACCAGTAAACAGGGGTAAATAACCTCTACTCAATTCCTCTACTCTTTCCCTCTCTGCAGTTGAGATCCATAATCTCCAGTTACAACCACTGCTCTGACACACTGCTAGCAAGACAGCATGAAGGAGTAGCCCCCGATCCGGGACCGGATCTGGTGGGGGGCAGACTCTCTCTCTCTTTGCTCAGGCTTGGGCAAGAGATGTTCAGGATCCTTGGGCGCTAGAAATAGTTTCTCAAGGTTATCTCCTGGAATTCAAGGAACTACCCCCAAGGGGAAGGTTCCACAAGTCTCACTTATCCTCAAACCAAATAAAGAGACAGGCATTCTTACATTGTGTAGAAGACCTGTTAAAGATGGGAGTGATACACCCAGTTCCAATAAAGGAACAAGGAATGGGATTTTATTCCAATCTGTTCGTAGTTCCCAAAAAAGAGGGAACGTTCAGACCAATTTTGGATTTGAAGATCCTAAACAAATTTCTCAGGGTACCATTGTTCAAAATGGAAACTATTCGAACGATTCTACCCACCATCCAGGAAAGTCAATTTATGACTACCGTGGATCTAAAGGATGCGTACCTACATATCCCTATCCACAAGGAACATCATCAGTTCCTAAGGTTCGCTTTTCTGGGCAAACATTACCAGTTTGTGGCTCTTCCATTCGGATTAGCCACTGCTCCAAGGATTTTCACAAAGGTGCTAGGGTCCCTTCTAGCGGTTCTAAGACCAAGGGGCATTGCAGTAGTACCTTACTTGGACGACATTCTAATACAAGCGTCGTCCCTGTCAAAGGCAAAGGCTCATACGGACATCGTTCTAGCCTTTCTCACATCTCACGGATGGAAGGTGAACAAAGAAAAGAGTTCTCTGTCCCCGTCAACAAGAGTTCCCTTCTTGGGAACAATAATAGATTCCTTAGAAATGAGGATTTTTCTGACAGAGGTCAGAAAATCAAAGCTTCTAAGCTCTTGTCAAGTGCTTCATTCTGTTCCTCGTCCTTCCATAGCGCAGTGCATGGAAGTAATAGGATTGATGGTTGCAACAATGGACATAGTTCCTTTTGCACAAATTCATCTAAGACCATTACAACTGTGCATGCTCAAACAGTGGAATGGGGATTATACAGACTTGTCTCCAATGATTCAAGTAGATCAAAAGACCAGATATTCACTCCGTTGGTGGCTGACCCTGGACCATCTGTCCCAGGGAATGAGCTTTCGCAGGCCAGAGTGGGTCATTGTCACAACCGACGCCAGTCTAGTGGGCTGGGGTGCGGTCTGGGAATCCCTGAAAGCTCAGGGTCTATGGGAGTCTCTTCTCCCGATAAACATTCTGGAACTGAGAGCGATATTCAATGCTCTCAGAGCTTGGCCTCAACTAGCAAAGGCCAAATTCATAAGGTTCCAATCAGACAACATGACGACTGTTGCTTATATCAATCATCAAGGGGGAACAAAGAGTTCCCTGGCGATGAAAGAAGTGACCAAAATAATTCAATGGGCGGAGGATCACTCCTGCCACTTGTCTGCGATCCACATCCCAGGAGTGGAAAATTGGGAAGCGGATTTTCTGAGTCGTCAGACATTTCATCCGGGGGAGTGGGAACTCCATCCGGAAATCTTTGCCCAAATAACTCAATTATGGGGCATTCCAGACATGGATCTGATGGCGTCTCGTCAGAACTTCAAGGTTCCTTGCTACGGGTCCAGATCCAGGGATCCCAAGGCGACTCTAGTAGATGCACTAGTAGCACCTTGGACTTTCAACCTAGCTTACGTATTCCCACCGTTTCCTCTCATTCCCAGGCTGGTAGCCAGGATCAATCAGGAGAGGGCCTCGGTGATCTTGATAGTTCCTGCGTGGCCACGCAGGACTTGGTATGCAGACCTGGTGAATATGTCATCGGCTCCACCATGGAAGCTACCTTTGAGACAGGACCTTCTTGTTCAAGGTCCATTCGAACACCCAAATCTGGTCTCCCTCCAACTGACGGCTTGGAGATTGAACGCTTGATTCTATCAAAGCGTGGGTTTTCAGATTCGGTGATAGATACTCTGGTTCAGGCCAGAAAACCTGTAACTAGAAAAATTTACCATAAAATAGGGAAAAAATATATCTGTTGGTGTGAATCCAAAGGATTCCCATGGAATAAGATAAAAATTCCTAAGATTCTCTCCTTTCTTCAAGAAGGTTTGGAGAAAGGATTATCTGCAAGTTCCCTAAAGGGACAGATCTCTGCTTTATCTGTCTTACTACACAAAAGACTGGCAGCTGTGCCAGATGTTCAAGCATTTGTTCAGGCTCTGGTCAGGATCAAGCCTGTTTACAGACCTTTGACTCCTCCCTGGAGTCTAAATCTAGTTCTTTCAGTTCTTCAAGGGGTTCCGTTTGAACCCTTACATTCCATAGATATTAAGTTACTATCTTGGAAAGTTTTGTTTTTGGTTGCAATTTCTTCTGTTAGAAGAGTTTCAGAGTTATCTGCTCTGCAGTGTTCTCCTCCTTATCTGGTGTTCCATGCAGATAAGGTGGTTTTTGCGTACTAAGCCTGGTTTTCTTCCTAAAGTTGTTTCTAACAAAAATATTAACCAGGAAATAGTTGTACCTTCTTTGTGTCCGAATCCAGTTTCAAAGAAGGAACGTTTGTTACACAATTTGGACGTTGTCCATGCTCTAAAGTTCTATTTAGAGGCTACTAAAGATTTCAGACAAACATCTTCCTTGTTTGTTGTTTATTCTGGTAAAAGGAGAGGTCAAAAAGCGACTTCTACCTCTCTTTCCTTTTGGCTTAAAAGCATCATCCGATTGGCTTATGAGACTGCCGGATGGCAGCCTCCTGAAAGAATCACAGCTGTGGCTTCCACATGGGCCTTCAAGAACGAGGCTTCTGTTGACCAGATATGTAAGGCAGCGACTTGGTCTTCACTGCACACTTTTGCCAAATTTTACAAATTTTATACTTTTGCTTCTTCGGAGGCTATTTTTGGGAGAAAGGTTTTGCAAGCTGTGGTTCCTTCCGTTTAGTTGACCTGATTTGCTCCCTCCCTTCATCCGTGTCCTAAAGCTTTGGTATTGGTTCCCACAAGTAAAGATGACGCCGTGGACCGGACACACCAATGTTGGAGAAAACTTTATGCTTACTTGATAAATTACTTTCTCCAACGGTGTGTCCGGTCCACGGCCCGCCCTGGTTTTTTAATCAGGTCTGATGAATTATTTTCTCTAACTACAGTCACCACGGTATCATATGGTTTCTCCTATATATATTTCCTCCTGTCCGTCGGTCGAATGACTGGGGTGGGCGGAGCCTAGGAGGGATCATGTGACCAGCTTTGCTGGGACTCTTTGCCATTTCCTGTTGGGGAAGAGAATATCCCACAAGTAAGGATGACGCCGTGGACCGGACACACCGTTGGAGAAAGTAATTTATCAGGTAAGCATAAATTCTGTTTTTTAGGTTTCATATTCCTTTAACAGTGAGCATACTATCTATCTATCAATATATCTATCAACTGTCTGTCTATCATTTATCTATATATCAGCTGTCTATCTATCTATCTATCAGCTGTCTATCTATCTATCTATCTATCTATCTATCTATCATATATCCATTATCTCTCCATAATCAAAAATATACTATAATCTATATAACTGCTATTACCAAATCTACAGTAAATAAAAACTTGTCCTAAAATATTTACTCTATTAAAGGTACCTGCGATGGATGGAAGTCACGAACGTTTTTCTTATTTGCATCTGTGTTTATGGACTTATATTGATGATTTCTGGTTAAAAGTAGCTCATGCAATGCATAGGCCAACACATAAATGGCGTTATATATGTGATAACTTGCTATGGATGTCTGTGTACCGAGCATTTCCTTCCTATTTTCAGTGTCATGTTTGCATGTCTCATAAAGCAAATGACCATTGCTTTCTTGGCATTTGTTGATCAAGGCATTGTATACTATACTGAAGAGACTTTTTGGATAACCATCTAGAGTTACATTCCAGAAATATGACATCAACCCAGGAATTTCTCTGCTGCTTAACTGAAACCCCAGGCTCCCATGGAATGGCATAAGATCCAGGTCATTTATGGTTGGCGTAAGCAGGTGATCCATATCTGATATAATGACCCAGACTTTCTTGGAGACAATGACATTTCTCATCAGAGTGTAGAAAACAAATGCCATTTGCAGGTCAGCCAAAAACAAAATTACAGTAGCTGTAGAATGAACAATTTTCTGAGCCATCCTAATATATACCTCTCTTTTGTATATGGATGAGCTTAAAATTTTTTCGATAAAATTGATGCACCCTCCATTGTTGACTATAATTCTTGTAAGTTTTTCTATGGCGTTTCCACTGCTTTCATCATCTGAGTAAATTATGCCTATCCAAGTCCAGCCAAAGTGTTTCAGCAAAGAGCTCAAAACAGTATAAAGATGGGTTTCACTTGGGACTGTTCGGTAAAAATAAGGAAATCTCATATGGTTGCTCAACAAAGGGTCTGTGGAACCATAGCTGATCTGCAAATGAACAATATAACTTTTTTTTAATTTATTTGTTAAACACTAACGGCTAGATTTAGAGTTTTGTCGGTAACGACCCGCGTAGCTAACGCTGGCTTTTTTCTGGCCGCACCTTTAAAATAACTCTGGTATTGAGAGTCCATATAATGTCAGCGTTAGGCTCCAAAAAAGGAGCATAGAGCATATTTAACGCAACTGCAACTCTCGATACCAGAGTTGCTTACGGACGCGGCCAGCCTCAAAAACGTGCTCGTGCACGATTCCCCCATAGGAAACAATGGGGCTGTTTGAGCTGAAAAAAAACCTAACACCTGCAAAAAAGCCGCGTTCAGCTCCTAACGCAGCCTCATTGTTTGCTATGGGGAAACACTTCCTACGTCTGCACCTAACACTCTAACATGTACCCCGAGTCTAAACACCCCTAACCTTACACTTATTAACCCCTAATCTGCCGCCCCCACTATCGCTGACCCCTGCATATTATTATTAACCCCTAATCTGCCGCTCCGTAAACCGCCGCTACTTACATTATCCCTATGTACCCCTAATCTGCTGCCCTAACATCGCCGACCCCTATATTATATTTATTAACCCCTAATTTGCCCCCCACAACGTCGCCTCCACCTGCCTACACTTATTAACCCCTAATCTTCCGATCGGACCGCACCGCTATTATAATAAAGTTATTAACCCCTAATCCGCCTCACTAACCCTATAATAAATGGTATTAACCCCTAATCTGCCCTCCCTAACATCGCCGACACCTAACTTCAAACATTAACCCCTAATCTGCCGACTGGAGCTCACCGCTATTCTAATAAATGTATTAACCCCTAAAGCTAAGTCTAACCCTAACACTAACACCCCCCTAAATTAAATATAATTTTAATCTAACGAAATTAATTAACTCTTATTAAAAAATTATTCCTATTTAAAGCTAAATACTTACCTGTAAAATAAACCCTAATATAGCTACAATATAAATTATAATTATATTATAGCTATTTTAGGATTAATATTTATTTTACAGGTAACCTTGCATTTATTTTAACCAGGTATAATAGCTATTAAATAGTTAAGAACTATTTAATAGTTACCTAGTTAAAATAATTACAAAATTACCTGTAAAATAAATCCTAACCTAAGTTACAATTAAACCTAACACTACACTATCAATAAATTAATTAAATAAAATACCTACAATTACCTACAATTAAACCTAACACTACACTATCAATAAATTAATTAAATACAATACCTACAAATAACTACAATGAAATAAACTAACTAAAGTACAAAAAATAAAAAAGAACTAAGTTACAAAAAATAAAAAAATATTTACAAACATAAGAAAAATATTACAACAATTTTAAACTAATTACACCTACTCTAAGCCCCCCAAAATAAAAAAATGCACTACCCTATTCTAGATTACTAAAGTTCAAAGCTCTTTTACCTTACCAGCCCTGAACAGGGCCCTTTGCGGGGCATGCCCCAAGAAGTTCAGCTCTTTTGCCTGTAAAAAAAAACATACAATACCCCCCCCCCAACATTACAACCCACCACCCACATACCCCTAATCTAACCCAAACCCCCCTTAAATAAACCTAACACTAAGCCCCTGAAGATCTTCCTACCTTATCTTCACCATACCAGGTTCAACGATCGATCCAGAAGAGCTCCTCCGATGTCCTGATCCAAGCCCAAGCTGGGGGCTGAAAAGGTCCATGATCCGGCTGAAGTCATCATCCAAGCGGGAGCTGAAGAGGTCCATGATCCGGCTGAAGTCTTCATCCAAGCGGGAGCTGAAGAGATCCATGATCCGGATGAAGTCTTTTATCAATGGCATCTTCAATCTTCTTTCTTCGGGAGCCATCATCTTCCATCCGACGCGGAACATCCTCTTCTCCCGACGCCTACTAGCCGAATGACGGTTCCTTTAAATGACGTCATCCAAGATGGCGTCCCTCGATTCTATCAGCCAATAGGAATTAAGGTAGGAATATTCTGATTGGCTGATGGAATCAGCCAATCAGAATCAAGTTCAATCCGATTGGCTGATCCAATCAGAATATTCCAACCTTAATTCCGATTGGCTGATAGAATCCTATCAGCCAATCGGAATTCGAGGGACGCCATCTTGGATGACGTCATTTAAAGGAACCGTCATTCGTCGTTCAGTCGTCGGCCAGGATGGAGGTTCCGCGTCGGAAGTCTTCAGGATGCTGCCGCTCCGCTCCGGATGGATGACGATAGAAGATGCCTCTTGGATGAAGACTTCAATCGGATGGAAGACCTCTTCTTGCTCCGCTTGGATGAAGAATTTGGCTCGGCTGGGTGAAGACGACTCAAGTTAGGGAGATCTTCAGGGGCTTAGTGTTAGGTTTATTTAAGGGGGGTTTGGGTTAAATTAGGGGTATGTGGGTGGTGGGTTGTAATGTTGGGGGGGGGTATTGTATGTTTTTTTTTACAGGCAAAAGAGCTGAACTTCTTGGGGCATGCCCCGCAAAGGGCCCTGTTCAGGGCTGGTAAGGTAAAAGAGCTTTGAACTTTAGTAATTTAGAATAGGGTAGGGCATTTTTTTATTTTGGGGGGCTTTGTTATTTTATTAGGGGGCTTAGAGTAGGTGTAATTAGTTTAAAATTGTTGTAATATTTTTCTTATGTTTGTAAATATTTTTTTATTTTTTGTAACTTAGTTCTTTTTATTTTTTGTACTTTAGTTAGTTTATTTCATTGTAGTTATTTGTAGGTATTGTATTTAATTAATTTATTGATAGTGTAGTATTAGGTTTAATTGTAGGTAATTGTAGGTATTTTATTTAATTAATTTATTGATAGTGTAGTGTTAGGTTTAATTGTAACTTAGGTTAGGATTTATTTTACAGGTAATTTTGTAATTATTTTAACTATTTTAGCTATTAAATAGTTCTTAACTATTTAATAGCTATTGTACCTGGTTAAAATAAATACAAAGTTACCTGTAAAATAAATATTAATCCTAAAATAGCTATAATATAATTATAATTTATATTGTAGCTATATTAGGATTTATTTTACAGGTAAGTATTTAGCTTTAAATAGGAATAATTTATTTAATAAGAGTTAATTAATTTCGTTAGATTAAAATTATATTTAATTTAGGGGGGTGTTAGTGTTAGGGTTAGACTTAGCTTTAGGGGTTAATACATTTATTAGAATAGCGGTGAGCTCCAGTCGGCAGATTAGGGGTTAATAATTGAAGTTAGGTGTCGGCGATGTTAGGGAGGGCAGATTAGGGGTTAATACTATTTATTATAGGGTTAGTGAGGCGGATTAGGGGTTAATAACTTTATAATAATAGCGGTGCGGTCCGCTCGGCAGATTAGGGGTTAATAAGTGTAGGCAGGTGGAGGGGACGTTGAGGGGGGCAGATTAGGGGTTAATAAATATAATATAGGGGTCGGCGGTGTTAGGGGCAGCAGATTAGGGGTACATAGCTATAATGTAGTTGGTGGCGGCGTGCAGACGGCAGATTAGGGGTTAATTATTGTAGGTAGCTGGCGGCGACGTTGTGGGGGGCAGGTTAGGGGTTAATAAATATAATATAGGGGTCGGCGGTGTTAGGGGCAGCAGATTAGGGGTACATAAGTATAACGTAGGTGGCGGTCGGCAGATTAGGGGTTAAAAAAATTTAATCGAGTGGCGGCGAGGTGGGGGGACCTCGGTTTAGGGGTACATAGGTAGTTTATGGGTGTTAGTGTACTTTAGAGTACAGTAGTTAAGAGCTTTATGAACCGGCGTTAGCCCAGAAAGCTCTTAACTACTGACTTTTTTCTGCGGCTGGAGTTTTGTCGTTAGAATTCTAACGCTCACTTCAGACATGACTCTAAATACCGGAGTTAGAAAAATCCCATTGAAAAGATAGGATACGCAATTGACGTAAGGGGATCTGCGGTATGGAAAAGTCGCGGCTGAAAAGTGAGCGTTAGACCCTTTTTTTAATGACTCCAAATACCGGAGGTAGCCTAAAACCAGCGTTAGGAGCCTCTAACGCTGGTTTTCACGGCTACCGCCAAACTCCAAATCTAGGCCTTAGAGTCTAATTATCTAAAACTCTGATTTAAGAAATCACAGCATAAAACTCTATTCATATCAACACAGAAAGTATTTAGCCCTTAAGCCAAATGGATGTAGCTACTAGGTTATGCAGTACTTTGCCCAAGACTCATTGTTTACAATGTACATTCAGTTGAATGTTATTTATTTTACATACCAAAGTATAATAACATAGTTTAAATATTACTCTTTAATGGTACCAACAAGTTGTTGCTTGTGTGTTACAATGTATCATGCCAAATATAAATTATGATATTTTGATAAAACACTTGAGCTAGTTTATGATTAACACAGTAACTTTTGTGCACAAGCAAAAAGGTATTTATCACGGCTTTTTGCACGTATCAAAAGTATCATTGTTTTAAAATCAACGCGATCGCTTGAGCGCAATTTAATTTAACATGCGTTGGAACAGCACGACTTCAGAACCCTAGTTAAAGGGCCACTGTAAGTAAATATTTTCTATGCCTGTTACTAACTAACTACCCCAAATACGCTTTTTATCAATAGCATTTCATTAACATATCTCTACCGTATATCAGAAATCTTGTCTGCAAATTTAATTGTTTTCCAAACCCACTCCGTGGGTATCCTTTGCTCTGTACCAATCCGTTTACAATACCTAGGTTTCAAAATGGCGCTTTAAACACAAAGTTATTGGTTTAAGTATTTTGAACATGCAGTGCTGAAAATAGTGGGCAGGATAACGTGACATCATCGGCGAATAAAATATATAACTTTTAGAACGTTATGAAACTTCGTTTTGGAGAAAATATAGGTCAGTAGGTTTTAATTAATGTTTATTAACTTTAATATGTTAGTTGTTTAGCTTAAAAATTGTAACAGAAAGTAATCCTTTAACTTTTAAAAGTTGCACAAAACACATAAAAAATTAAATAAAAAAGAAAATCCATGCAAAGGGCTTTAACATAAAGATGCATACATTCATACATGTCTAAATATATGTGTGTGTATATACAGTGGGGAAAAAAAGTATTTAGTCAGCCACCAATTGTGCAAGTTCTCCCACTTAAGAAGATGAGAGAGGCCTGTAATTTTCATCATAGGTATACCTCAACTATGAGAGACAAAATGTGGAAACAAATCCAGACAATCACATTGTCTGATTTGGAAAGAATTTATTTGTAAATTATGGTGGGAAATAAGTATTTGGTCAATATCAAAAGTTCATCTCAATACTTTGTTATATATCCTTTGTTGGCAATGACAGAGGTCAAACATTTTCTGTAAGTCTTCACAAGGTTGTCACACACTGTTGCTGGTATGTTGGCCCATTCCTGCATGCAGATCTCCTCTAGAGCAGTGATGTTTTGGGGCTGTTGCTGGGCAACACGGACTTTCAACTCCCTCCAAAGGTTTTCTATGGGGTTGAGATCTAGAGACTGACTAGGCCACTCCAGGACCTTGAAATGCTTCTTACGAAGCCACTCCTTCGTTGTCCGGGCGGTGTGTTTGGGATCATTGTCATGCTGAAAGACCCAGCCACGTTTCATCTTCAATGCCCTTGCTGATGGAAGGAGGTTTGCACTCAAAATCTAACGATACATGGCCCCATTCATTCTTTCATGTACACGGATCAGTTGTCCTGTTCTCTTTGCAGAGAAACAGCCCCAAAGCATGATGTTGCCATCCCCATGCTTCACAGTAGGTATGGTGTTCTTTGGTTGCAACTCAGCATTCTCTCTCCTCCAAACACGACGAGTTGTGTTTCTACCAAACAGTTCTACTTTGGTTTCATCTGACCATATGACATTCTCCCACTTCTGGATCATCCAAATGCTCTCTAGCATACTTCAGACAGGCCCGGACATGTACTGGCTTAAGCAGGGGGACACGTCTGGCACTGCAGGATCTGAGTCCCTGGCGGCGTAGTGTGTAACTGATGGTAGCCTTTGTTACATTGGTCCCAGCTCTCTGCAGGTCATTCACTAGGTCCCCACGTGTGGTTCTCGGATGTTTGCTCACCGTTCTTGTGATCATTTTGACCCCACGGGGTGAGATCTTGCGTGGAGCCCCAGATTAAGGGAGATTATCAGTGGTCTTGTATGTCTTCCATTTTCTAATTATTGCTCCCACTGTTGATTTCTTCACACCAAGCTGCTTGCCTATTGCAGATTCAGTCTTCCCAGCCTGGTGCAGGTCTACAATTTTGTTTCTGGTGTCCTTCGACAGCTCTTTGGTCTTCACCATAGTGGAGTTTGGAGTGTGACTGTTTGAGGTTGTGGACAGGTGTCTTTTATACTGATAGCAAGTAGGTGCCATTAATACAGGTAATGAGTGGAGGACAGAGGAGCCTCTTAAAGAAGAAGATACAGGTCTGTGAGAGCCAGAAATCTTGCTTGTTTGTAGGTGACCAAATACTTATTTTCCACCATAATATGCAAATACATTCTTTCCAAGTCAGACAATGTGATTGTCTGGATTTGTTTCCACATTTTGTCTCTCATAGTTGAGGTATAACTATGATGAAAATTACAGGCCTCTCTCATCATCTTAAGTGGGAGAACTTGCACAATTGGTGGCTGACTAACTACTTTTTTTGCCCCACTATATATATATATATATATATATATATATATATATATATATATATATATATATATATATATATATATATATATATATACAGTGAGGCCCCGGTTTACGCACGACTCGGTATACAAAATTTCGGTTTACGAAATCGAAATTTGAAGAAAATTTGACTCGGTTTACGAATTTTTTTTGCAATACGAAACAAAATGCCGGTTTGCCCCCCTCGGTTTACGAATATTTTTCGCAATACGAAACCAGTAGCCCCTGTGCCCCCTGCATACTCAAGTATGATTGAATTAATGAAGTTTGGGTACCAGTGTGGAGGTGTTGGAGAGGTTTTGGAGCCATTTTGCAGCAAGTTGTTGAGCCTTTTGGAGCCATTTGCAGCAAGTTGTTAAGCCTTTTGGAGCCATTTGCAGCAAGTTGTGGAGCCTTTTGGAGACATTGAAGCCATTTGCAGCAAGTTGTTAAGCCTTTTGGAGCCTTTTGGAGCATTTTTTGGACACTTTATTTGAATTTTTTCGGACCTCCGGAACGCATTAATTGATTTTCAATGCATTCCTATGGGAAACCGTGTTTCGGTTTACGAATTTTTCGCAATACGAAACGACCCGGAGAACGAATTAAATTTGTAAACCGAGGCCTCACTGTATATATATATATATTTATATATATATATATATATATATATATATATATATATATATATATATATATATATATATATATATATATACTTACCGGCCATTTTATTAGGTACATCTGTTCAATTGCTTGGTAAGACAAAATGCTAATCAGCCAATTACATGGCAGCAACTCAATGCATTTAGGCATCTAGACGTGGTGAAGATGACTTGCTGAAGTTCAAACCGAGCATCAGATTGGGGCTTTAAGTGACTTTAAATGTGACATGGTTGTTGGTGCCAGACGGGCTGGTCTGAGTATTTAAAAAAAAACTGCTGATCTACTGGGATAGTGGGATTTTCACGCACAACCATTTCTAGGGTTTACAGAGAATGGTCCGAAAAAGAGAAAATATCCAGTAAGCGGGAGTTGTGTGCACGATAATGCCTTGTTGATGTCAGAGGTCAGAGGAGAATGGGCAGACTGGTTCGAGATGATAGAATGGCAACATTAACTCAAATAACCACTTGTTACAACCAAGGTATGCAGAGTATCATCTCTGAATGCACAACACGACAAACCTTGAAGCAGATGGGCTACAGCAGCAGAAGACCACTCCTGGTGCCACTCCTGTCAGCTAAGAACAAGAAACTGAGCCTACAATTCACATAGGCTCACCAAAATTAGACAATAGAAGATTGGAAAAAACGTTGCCTGGTCTTGATTTCAGCTGCAACATTCAAATGGTAGGGTCAGAATTAGGTGTAAACAACATGAAATAATGGATCCATCCTGCCTTGTTTCAATGGTTAGGCTGGTGGTGGTGGTATAATGGTGTGGGGGATATTTTCTTGGCACACTATAGGCCCCTTAGTACCAATTGAACATCGTTTAAACACCACAGCCTACCTGAGTATTTTTGCTGACCATGTCCATCCCTTTATGACTACAGTGTACCCATCTTCTGATGGCTACTACCAGCAGGATAATGCACCATATCTCAAAGCTCAAATTATCTCAAACCGGTTTCTTAAACATGACAATGAGTTCACTGTACTCCAATGGCCTCTACATTCACCAAATCTCAAGCCAATAGAGCACATTTGGGATGTGGTGGAACGGAAGATTCACATCATGGATGTGCAGTCAACAAATCTGCAGCAACTGCGTGATGCTATCATGTTAATATGAACCAAAATATCTGAGGAATATTTCCAACACTTTGTTGAATCTGTGCCATGAAGAATTAAGGCAGTTCTAAAGGCAAAAGGGGGTCCAACCCAGTACTAGCAATGTGTACCTAATAAAGTGGCCAGTGAGTGTGTGTGTGTCTATATATAAATATAAATATATATATATATATATATATATATATATATATATATATATATATATATATATATATATGATATGTGTGTAAATATGTATTTCATGTAATTGGCAAGAGTCCATGAGCTAGTGACGTATGGGATATACGTATGGTGAAGTAAGTTTGTGCTAAGATTTCTACGTTGATATGCGCTTCTCAGCATTTTTTGAAACCCGATTCCTCTCAGAGTACAGTGAATGTCAGAGGAATGTCAGAGGGATGTATATTGAATACAATGGTTTTCCTCACAGGGATCTATTTCATAGGTTCTCTGTTATCGGTCGTAGAGATTCATCTCCTACCTCCCTTTGTCAGGGTTTTTTCCCTGTTGTGTTTGCCATGTGCTGCTGGCAGCCATTTTACTCACCTCTCTTCCTGACTATGGTGCATTGTGGGGAATGCTGCTCAATTCCTGCACTTCCTTTTATGGCCAGACTGGTGTGCATCATCCATGTGAGACAGGATGTAATGCTCCTGCTGTTTTTCAGGAATTTATTAATGATGTCCTATGATATATGTTGCAACAGTGTGTTGTAGTGTACTTAGATGACATCCTCATACACTCACCCACACTTGAGGCTCATCGTTCTGATGTTACACGGGTTCTTCAGATACTACGTGAGAACGGCCTGTTTTGTAAACTCGAGAAATGTGAGTTCCATCAGACTCAAGTAACCTTCCTAGGTTATGTTATCTCTGTTTCAGGGTTCTTCATGGATCCTGACAAGTTATCTGCAGTTCTGTAGTGGCCTCGCCCAGTTGGTCTTCGGTCTATTCAACGTTTTTTGGGGTTCGCCAATTACTATAGAAAGTTTATTAAAAACATTTCTTCCTTGGTCAAACCTATCACAGACATGACCCGTAAAGAGAATGATCCACTCCATTGGTCACCTACTGCCATTAAGGCCTTTGATAGTCTTAAGACTGCCTTTGCTGCCGCTCCAGTTCTGGCTCATCCTAACCCTGTCCTGACTTTCGTTCTTGAGGTCGACTGGAGTAGGTGCCCTCTTGTCTCAATGTCCTATGCCTGACGGTTCCTTGCATCCTTGTAGTTTCTTCTCTAAGAAATTGTCTCCAGCGGAGTGCAATTATGAAATTGGCGACAGGGAATTACTGGCCATAATTTTGGCACTTAAGGAATGGAGGCATCTTCTCGAGGATACTAGCGTGCCAGTGCTCATTCTTACTGACCACAAGAATTTAACTTATCTATCTGAAGCAAAACGTTTGTCGCCCCGACAGGCCGGATGGGCACTATTTTTGTCTCGGTTTAATTATATGGTCTCCTTCCTGCCTGGTAGTAAGAATGTTAGGGCTGATGCCCTTTCTCTAAAATTTCTGCCTCTGTCCGCGGAGGAGTCTGTACCTACTCCTGTTATACTTCCTGACCATATTTTGGCTACCATACATACTAATTTGACTTCTCCCTTGGGGAAGGAGATCCTGGCTGCACAAACCAATGCACCTTCTGAGAAACCTAGTGGTAAGTGTTTTGTTCCTGAGAATCTTCAAACTAAACTTTTGCACACTTACCACTATCCTAAAGCCGCAGGTCACCCAGGCAAGAACCAAATGATTTGGTCTGTCACTCAACAATTCTGGTGGCCAGGTCTTCGTTCTGATGTTGCTGCGTATGTTGCCTCCTGCTCAGTTTGTGCACAGAATAAGACTCCTCAACGTCTTCCTGTGGGTCTTCTTCAACCTATTGCTAATGGGGAGCGTCCTTGGACACATCTTTCCATGGACTTCATTGTCGAGCTCCCTATTTCCAATGGCAATACCGTTATCCTTATGGTGGTTGACCGTTATATATATATATAATATAACAGTAAATATCTATTTAATAGCTATTGTACCTAGTTAAAATAAATACAAAGTTGCCTGTAAAATAAATATAAATGCTAAAATAGCTACAATGTAACTATTAGTTATATTGTAGCTATATTAGGGTTTATTTTACAGGTAAGTATTTAGTTTTATATAGGATTAATTTATTTAGTTAATTTAATGACAGTGTTGTGTTAGGTGTAATTGTAACTTAGGTTAGGGTTTATTTTACAGGTAAATTTGTATTTATTTTAGCTAGGTAGTTATTAAATAGTTATTAACTATTTAATAGCTATTGTACCTAGTTAAAATAAATACAAAGTTGCCTGTAAAATAAATATAAATCCTAAAATAGCTACAATGTAACTATTAGTTATATTGTAGCTATATTAATAGCTAGTAGGGGGCTTAGATTAGGTGTAATTAGTTTAAAATTATTGTAATATTTTATTATTTTTGCTAATTTAGTGTTTGTTTGTTTTTTTGTACTTTTCTGATGGATGGAAGACCTCTTCTTGCCCCGCTTGGATGAAGACTTCTGCCGGTCTGGATGTCCTCTTCTGCCCCATCGGATGAAGACTTCGGCCCGGCTGGGTGAACACGACTCAAGGTAGGGAGATCTTCAGGGGGGTAGTGTTAGGTTTATTTAAGGGGGGTTTGGGTTAGAGTAGGGGTATGTGGGTGGTGGGTTGTAATGTGGGGGGGGGGGATTGTGTTTTTTTTTTACAGGCAAAAGAGCTGTTTTCTTTGGGCATGCCCCGCAAAGGGCCCTGTTCAGGGCTGGTAAGGTAATAGAGCTGTTAACTTTTGTAATTTAGTATAGGTTAGGGCATTTTTTTTATTTTGGGGGGCTTTGTTATTTTATTAGGGGGCTTAGATTAGGTGTAATTAGTTTAAAATTCTTGTAATATTTTTTTATTTTTTGTAATTTAGTGGGGGGGGGTTTGTACTTTAGTTTAGTTTTTTTAATTGTATTTAATTGTAGGTACTTGTAGTTAATTTATTTAATGATAGTGTAGTGTTAGGTTTAATTGTAACTTAGGTTAGGATTTATTTTACAGGTAATTTTGTAATTATTTTAACTAGGTAGCTATTAAATAGTCAATATCTATTTAATAGCTATTGAACCTAGTTAAAATGAATACAAAGTTGTCTGTACAATAAATATAAATGCTAAAATAGCTACAATGTAACTATTAGTTATATTGCAGCTATATAAGGGTTTATTTTACAGGTAAGTCTTTAGTTTTATATAGGATTCATTTATTTAGTTAATTTAATGATAGTGTAGTGTTAGGTGTAATTGTAACTTAGGTTATGATTTATTTTACAGGTAAATTTGTATTTATTTTAGCTAGGTAGTTATTAAATAGTTATTAACTATTTAATAACTATTGTACCTAGTTAAAATAAATACAAAGTTGCCTGTAAAATACATATAAATCCTAAAATAGCTACAATGTAACTATTAGTTATATTGAAGCTATATTAATAGCTAGTAGGGGGCTTAGATTAGGTGTAATTAGTTTAAAATTATTGTAATATTTTATTATTTTTGGTAATTTAGTGTTTGTTTGTATTTTGGTACTTGTATGATGGATGGAAGACCTCTTCTTGCCCCGCTTGGATGAAGACTTCTGCCGGTCTGGATGTCCTCTTCTGCCCAATCGGATGAAGACTTCGGCCCGGCTGGGTGAACACGACTCAAGGTAGGGAGATCTTCAGGGGGGTAGTGTTAGGTTTATTTAAGGGGGGTTTGGGTTAGAGTAGGGGTATGTGGGTGGTGGGTTGTAATGTGGGGGGGGGGGATTGTGTTTTCTTTTTACAGGCAAAAGAGCTGTTTTCTTTGGAGCATGCCCCGCAAAGGGCCCTGTTCAGGGCTGGTAAGGTAATAGAGCTGTTAACTTTTGTAATTTAGTATAGGGTAGGGCATTTTTTTTTTTATTTTGGGGGGCTTTGTTATTTTATTAGGGGGCTTAGATTAGGTGTAATTAGTTTAAAATTCTTGTAATATTTTTTTATTTTTTGTAATTTAGTGGTTTTTTATTTTTTGTAATTTAGTGGGGGGGTTTGTACTTTAGTTTATTTAATTGTAGATAATTGTAGGTACTTGTAGTTAATTTATTTAATGATAGTGTAGTGTTAGGTTTTATTGTAACTTAGGTTAGGATTTATTTTACAGGTAATTTTGTAATTATTTTAACTAGGTAGCTATTAATTAGTCAATAACTATTTAATAGCTATTGTACCTAGTTAAAATAAATACAAAGTTGCCTGTAAAATAAATATAAATGCTAAAATAGCTACAATGTAACTATTAGTTATTTTGCAGCTATATTAGGGTTTATTTTACAGGTAAGTATTTAGTTTTAAATATGAGTCATTTATTTAATTAATTAAATGATAGTGTAGTGTTAGGTGTAATTGTAACTTAGGTTAGGATTTATATTACAGGTAAATTTGTATTTATTTTAGCTAGGTAGTTATTAAATAGTTATTAACTATTTAATAACTATTGTACCTAGTTAAAATAAATACAAAGTTGCCTGTAAAATAAAAATAAATCCTAAAATAGCTACAATGTAACTATTAGTTATATTGTAGCTATATTAGGGTTTATTTTACAGGTAAGTCTTTAGTTTTAAATAGGATTCATTTATTTAACTATAGTAAACTTATTTTGTTTTATTTAAATTATATTTAAGTTAGGGGGTTTTAGTGTTAGGGTTAGACTTAGGTTTAGGGGTTAATAACCTTATTATAGTAGCGGCGACGTTGGGGGCGGGAGATTAGGGGTTAATAATTGTAGGTAGGTGGCGGCGATGTTAGGGAGGGCAGATTAGGGGTTAATAAAATGTATTATAGTGTTTGCGAGGCGGGAGTGCGGCGGTTTAGGGGTTAATACATTTATTATAGTTGCGGCGATTTGCGGTCGGCAGATTAGGGGTTAATACTTGTAGTTAGATTGTGGCGACGTTGGGGGGAGGCAGATTAGGGGTTAATAACTATAATGTAGGGGTCGGCGGTGTTAGGGACACCAGATTAGGGGTTAATAGTTATAATGTAGGTGGCGGCGATATCGGGTCGGCAGATTAGGGGTTAATACTTGTAGTTAGATTGCGGCGACGTTGGGGGGGGCAGATTAGGGGTTAATAACTATAATGTAGGGGTCGGCGGTGTTAGGGACAGCAGATTAGGGGTTAATAGCTATAATGTAGGCGGCGATATCGGGTCGGCAGATTAGGGGTTAATAC
This sequence comes from Bombina bombina, assembly GCF_027579735.1. Lineage (NCBI taxonomy): Eukaryota > Metazoa > Chordata > Amphibia > Anura > Bombinatoridae > Bombina > Bombina bombina. The sequence goes on from NC_069505.1 coordinate 531,104,325, forward strand.
TTGTAGTTAGATTGTGGCGACGTTGGGGGGGCAGATTAGGGGTTAATAACTATAATGTAGGGGTCGGCGGTGTTAGGGACAGCAGATTAGGGGTTAATAGCTATAATGTAGGCGGCGGCGATATTCGGTCGGCAGATTAGGGGTTAATACTTGTAGTTAGATTGCGGCGACGTTGGGGGGGCAGATTAGGGGTTAATAACTATAATGTAGGGGTCGGCGGTGTTAAGGACAGCAGATTAGGGGTTAATAGCTATAATGTAGGCGGCGGCGATATCGGGTCGGCAGATTAGGGGTTAATACTTGTAGTTAGATTGCGGCGACGTTGGGGGGGGCAGATTAGGGGTTATAACTATAATGTAGGGGTTGGCGGTGTTAGGGACAGCAGATTAGGGGTTAATAGTTATAATGTAGGTGGCGGCGATATTCGGTCGGCAGATTAGGGGTTAATAAAATAATGCAGGTGTCAGCGATAGCGGAGGCAGCAGATTAGGGTTAATAAGTGTCAGATTAGGGGTGTTTAGAGACTCGGGGTACATGTTAGGGTGTTAGGTGCAGACTTAGTGTTTCCCCATAGGAAACAATGGGGCTGCGGTGTTAGTTTTTTTTCAGCCAAAACTCCCATTGTTTCCTATGGGGAAATGCCGAATTTTAACGACCTAATTCGGATTTATTCTGAGATACGGCAGCTATTTCGGATTCATTCGGTAGATTCGGAAGTATTTTAATTCGGAAATCCGAATCGATCCGAATCTCCGAATTTACCGAATTTACCGAATTTCCGAATTAATCCGAAACGAACCGCACATGTCTAATCAGATCTAATCTGCCCTAGTTCAAGTGGGACAGTTCATGACAACTATAGACTTGAAGGACGCTTTTCTTCATGTGCCAATCACAGGGACCACTTTTCAGTTCCTAAGATTTGCGTTTCTGGACCATTACTTCCAGTTTGTGGTAGTCCAGGCGCCGTCGCTCAGTCCCGCAGAGGATCATTTGAGGGCGCTTCTTCTTTTGCTCTAATCTCACAGTTGGAAGATCAACTCAGGAAAGAGTTCCCTGGTTCCCAGCAACAGGGTGGAGTTCCTGGGCACGATAATAGACTCTATGAAGATATTTCTCACAGACCATCGACGCCATAAGATTAGGTCCTCTTGTCTTGCCCTTCAGTCCTCCTCAAGCCCCTCAGTGGCTCAGTGTATGTACGGACGTGAGTCTGGCAGAATGGGGAGCTGTTTGGGGTGCGAGGATGGCACAAGGAAAATGTTTCCAGGAGGAGTCTCTCCTTCCGATAAATATTCTGGAATTCCGAGCAATCTACATTGCTCTGAAGGCATGGCCTCCTCTGGGGTCATTCAGCTTCATCAGATTCCAGACCAACAACATTACCTCGGAGGCTTACATCAACCATCAGGGGGGGTACGAGGAGCTCCCTAGCCATGAGGGAGGTGTCTCCGATCTTGGAGTGGGCAGAGTCCCACAGCTGCTTGCTCTCAGCGATTCACATTCAGGTGTGGACAACAGGGAAGCAGACTTTCTCAGCAGGCAATCCTTCCATCCAGGGGAATGGTCTCTTCACCCCGAAGTGTTTGCGGTCTCAGGTGGGGATCGCCGGAGATAGATCTCATGGCATCCAGACTCAATTGCAAGCTACGGGTCGAGGTCCAGGGATCCCCAGGCAGAGCTGATAGATGCCTTAGCAGTGCCTTGGGGGTTCAGCCTAGCTTATATTTTTCCAATGTTAACACTTCTCCCTCGTGTAGAGGCACGCATCAAACAGGAGCGAGCTTCAACCATTCTGATTGCTCCATCATGGCCGCGGAGGAGGTGGTTTGCGGATCTGGTGGGGATGTCATCCTCTCCGCCGTGGCGGTTACCCTGTCGCAGGAATCTGCTGGAACAGGGTCCTTTTCAACATCAAAATCTCGATTCTCTGAGGCCAACTGTGTGAAGATTGAACGCTTAGTCTTGGCCAAGAGAGGCTTTTCTGAAAGTGTGATTGATACTCTGATTCAGGCAAGGAAGCCAGTCACTCGCCGCATCTACCATAAGATGTGGAGGACTTGCTTGTCCTGGTGTGAGACGCGTGGATATCCTTGGCATAAGGTGAAGGTATCCATGATTATGTCCTTTCTCCAAGAGGGTTTGGAGAAGGGTCTTGCCGCCAGTTCCTTAAAAGGACAGATTTCGGCATTATCAGTCTTGTTGCATAGGAGACTCGCTGAGCTCCCTGACATCCAATCTTTTGTTCAGGCTCTGTCTAGAATCAGGCCTGTTTTGAGACAGTTTGGAAGCTTAAACCTGGTCCTTAAGGTATTGCAGAAGGAGCTTTAACTTGGTCCTTAAGGTATTGCAGAAGGTTCCGTTTGAGCCTATGCTTTCTATTGACATTAGGATTCTGTCCTGGAAGGTTCTCTTCCTGTTGGCCATTGCATCAGCATGCAGAGTATCTGAACTGAGGGCCTTGCAATGTGAGCATCCTTATCTGTTTTTTCATATGGATAAGGCCATGCTGTGCAGTGGTTTGGGATTTCTTCCCAAAGTGGTGTCTAACCGTCACATCAATCAGGAAATAGTTGTTCCTTCTTTGTGTCCTAACCCTTCTTCTTCTAAGGAGAGGTTACTTCATAACCTGGATGTGGTTCGTGCCTTAAAGTTCTATCTTCAGGCTACAAAGGATTTCAGACAGTCTACATCTCTTTTTGTGGTGTATTCAGGGAAGAGCAAGGGGCAGAGAGATTCTTCTACTTCTTTGTCCTTTTGGTTGAGGAGCTTGATTTGCGGGGTATAAGCCTCCTCAGAGGATCACGGCTCATTCAACTAGAGCTGTGACTTTGTCTTGGGCCTTCAAGAATGAGGCCTCTATGGAGCAAATTTGTAAGGTGGCTACCTGGTCCTCCTTACACACTTTTACAAAGTTTTACAAATCTGATGTTTTTGCTTCTGCGGAAGCTGTTTTTGGGGAGAGAGGTTTTGCAGGCTGTGGTGTCCTCAGATTAGGGTCCGCATTTTACCCTCCAGGTTTCATTCAGTGTCCTCTAGAGCTTGGGAATATGTTTCCCAACAGTAATGAATGAAGCCGTGGACTCTCCTCCCCTTTAGATGGAAAACATAATCTATGCTTACCTGATCATTTCATTTCCATCATGGGGATAAGAGTCCACAGCTCCCGCCCGTATCTCTGATGGGCGGACCTAAATTTAATTCATCTTCTGGCACCATTTATAACCTGATATTTCTCCTACTGTTCCTTGTTCCCTCTGCAGAATAACTGGGGGATGAGGGAAGTGGGGGAGTATTCAAGCCTTTGACTGGCGTGTCTTTGCCTCCTCCTGGTGGCCAGGGTCTTAATTCCCAACAGTAATGAATGAAGCCGTGCACTCTCCTCCCCACGATGGAAATGAAATTATCAGATAAGCATAATTTATGTTTTTTACTAACTTTTTCACAAACTTTAGGTTTCTCACTGAAATTATTTATAAACAGCTTGTGCAATTATGGCACAAATGATTGTAAATGCTTCTCTGGGATCCCCTTTGTTCAGAAATAGCAGACATTTATAAATTTGGCATTAATTTATGGTAATTAGAAGGCCGCTAAATGCTGCTGCGCACCACACTTGTATTATGCCCAGCAGTGAAGGGGTTAATTAGGTAGCTTGTAGGGTTAATTTTAGCTTTAGTGTAGTAGACATACTAAAATGGGCCTAGATCAATACTTTAAGTTATTTTATGCCACCATTTCACCACCAAATGCGATCAAATAAAAAAAAAAAATCACTAATTTTAGGTTTCTCACTGAAATTATTTACAAACATCTTGTGCAATTATGGCACAAATGGTTGTAAATGCTTCTCTGGGATCCCTTTTGTTCAGAAATAGCAGACACATATGGCTTTGGCATTGATTTTTGGTAATTAGAAGGCTGTAAATGCAGCTGTGCACAACACATTTGTATGATGCCCAGCAGTGAAGGGGTTAATTAGGTACATAATGACCAAGGACGTACCCTGTACATCTTTAGGGTTTTCAAGCGCTGGAAGCGATTATGATTGCTTCCAGATGCTTTTAGGGTTTTGCAGTGATGCCTCGATATTGAGGCATCCTGCAATACCCGTCCTTAAGCATCCGATGCAGAGAGAGCCACTCTGTGGGTGCGTGAGCGCAACCACTTAAAGGGCCATAATACCCAAATGTTTAAACACTTGAAAGTGATGCAGCATAGCTGTAGAACGCTGACTAGAAAATATCACCTGAACATCTGTATGTAAAAAAGAAAGATATTTTACCTCAAAAGTTTCTCAGTAGCCACATCCCATTGTAAAGGACTTCTAAGCAACAAATCAATATGTCTGTCCCAGGACAGTGGAAGGAGCGAGCATTCATGCACACTCATCTTATTTCCCTATTCAGTGTAAGGAAGTTTACAATGAAATTTCATGAGATCACAGTAAAAGAGTTCATGACCTCTGCACTGCTGATGCTGATTGGCTGCTGTTCATTTCTTCATTTTTTTTTTACCTGCAGGTAAGCAGCAGCTGAGTATAACTTTTTACACAGAACTTACTCTGCTGAGCTGAGGAAATTGTGAGGTAAAATATCTTTTTTTTTTTTTTTAAATATAGAAGAAAACAATACTGTGACCACAAACATAGACCCCCAACCTGTGGGGGTAATTTGCAAAAATATACATTACTATGCATACACCAAATATCACAACAGGAATTTAAGGCCTAGATAATAACATACATTTCACGAACTATAGATAGTAAAATTAATAGCCAAAGGTAGTTTCTAGTAATGAATTGTTGTCTAAGTGGTTAACGAACCTATAAATTAACCTCAGATTTTTTAGCTTTTGATATATAGGACCTCTTTTAGGTCCTCACATCTATACTTTTCAATATAAAGTAAAATTTTAGTATTAATTACTATAGTTATGCACATAAAACTAGCAAGACTATCATTATATAACGCTTAAATGAGAAAATTACTATTCACTACATCGCACCAGTCCTATGATAGAGGGAAAGTTCAAGGGAATCTGCGTTCCTGGGTTTACTAAGTAAACATATACTAAGGTGGGAGCCTTAGGGGGGGAATCAAAGCCAGCCGAATTATAATGTATAACTAGGTTGATGGGGCTATGAGGGTAGATCACACACACCTGGACAAGGGAAAATGGCTAATTAAACACCAAATATAAACAGTCGAGGGCTATCGTTATTTTACATAAATATAAACACACCCCATTAATTTTGAGAGGATTACGCTTATACCAAATGGAGGAGAAAGCATTACAAAATGTCTCAGACACAGTTTCATTAGTAAGTATGATATAGCATGTTGAGCTACCGCCTCCCGGGAGATTTGGACTCACGACTGCGCCACTTCGGCTGCCAGCGGCGCAGCCCCATAATCAAAAAACCATAAGGGTCTTCTCTCCCAGAAGGTATAACCCAATAGCCTCTGCTGATCTCTGCACGCAAAAACAATGCATACAGGAAGACCAGCAGGGCACACTCTGGAAAAGAACTATCTTACAGCTAGAGACACGAAATAGCAGACTTGGAGAAATATTGAATCATATCACAGAACTAACAGCGATTTGTTAGAATACCCAATCCCCTCCAGTATACATGGGTTATCTATATAAACTAGCAATATACAAAAACCTAACACAAGTACTGTGTCAAACAATTAGTACAAGGAAAAACAGGAGGTAGCTTAAAAACTGTAAAACACTTGATAAAGAAAGTAACTGTATTTGGGGAAGTAGGTCACAGAAACATGATTGGAAAAAAGTATAGCTTTAAGGGAAAAGTTGCACATAAATGGAGACCCCAAACTTTTAAACATGAGTCCACATTTAGTCTCTGTCTATCCCACACCAACTAAGCATATCGCTTTATAGTGCAGTCTTACGGCTCCTAGGAGATCCCCAGAGGTCACATCTACCATGGTTACCTCCCTGCGATAGGGCATAGTGTCCAGCAGCTGCCAAAATATATAGTCCCTTCCGTTGCAGAGGCCGTCTAGGATCAGCATACCCGGCAAGCTCTAGATGCACCCCATCCTCTAAAATCTGCATCTCTGAGTTTCGGCTATGGGGTTTAGCAGAATCATTGCCTCTTGCTCGGGTACTTGCGTCTTGCAGCTCACTTACGCAGAGTGAGATATATGGAGACGGAGGTAGATGCTGTTAGTGTCTGACAGATACCGGGTCCTCCTGCCGGGAAGATAACTGCTGGAGAAAAGGTAGCTCACCGTTAGTGGAAACCATAGTCAAGGAGTTAGCTAAGTCCCCTTCATCTCGCTTCCAGTCCGGCTCATCGCGGCTATTCCGGCATAAGGAGGGCATTACGTTTCATACAAATTGTCCTCCTGGAGGTCGCGGTGCTTCCCTTTGATCAGTCCATCTATGACAGTCTGCGATTTCTGGTCAAACACCTCCCTCAGTGCCAGTCTTAGCTGCGTAAAGTGTTCTTCAAGTATACTCAGAATTTCTGTATCCCACGAGGTAGTCGCCATCTTAACTGACTCTAGTAACACGATCTTCAGATAGCTTGTCTTGTCAGAGTGTTAAAACAAACACCAAAAGTCCTTGCTGGTTCTTCAAACTTGGACGTAAAGTAGCTGATAATAATGTGGCTCGCTTCTGGGAAGATTTGGGCCATAAAATAAGATAATTGATCCCTTTTTAGAATATTTGGTGCTGGAGCTCTAAAGAGATGCGACCATCCACCTCGGCTGTTGGCTCCGCCCCCCTTCTTTTTTTAATAGAGATGCTCAGGTGATATTTTCATGTCAGCTTTTTACAGTTATACTGCATCAGTTGCAAGTAATTTAGCATATGAGTATTATGTCCCTTTAACAAGAAGTGGTGGGAGAGGGAAGGGGGGGATAATGTTTGGAAAGGGATCTGGGGGATCAGCTACACTACAGAAAAAGTTTGATTTATATAAAAAAAGGGCACATTTTATAGAAAGTGAGTACTGGCAGACAGCTGCCAATACCCAAAATTGCGACAAATGGGGGGAGGGTTTAGAGAGCTGTTTGGGGGGCTCAGGGAGGTTGGGTGGTAAGGGGGGATCCTACACTACAGAAAATATATAATTAAAAAATATATTAAAAAAAACAAACAAAAACCTTTTATTTTTATACTGGCAGACTTTCTGCCAGTTCTAAAGATGGCGGTGACAATAGTGAGGTGAGGGAGGGAAGAGGGCTATTTAAGAGGGGTCAGGGAGGGATCAGGGGTGGAATGTGTCAGGTGGGAGACTGATCTCTACACTGGCATAATACAAGTGTGGTGCACAACGGCATTTATCTGCCTCCTAATTACCAAAAAGCAATGCCAAAGCCATATATGCCTGTCTGCTATTTCTGAACAAAGGGGATCCCAGAGAAGCATTTACAACCATTTGTGCCATAATTGCACAAGTTTTTTGTAAATAATTTCAGTGTGAAACCTAAAGTTTGTGAAAAAGTGAACAATTTTTTTTATTTGATTGCATTTGGCAGTGAAATGGTGGCATGAAATATACCAAAATGGGCCTAGATCAATACTTTGGGTTGTCTACTAAAAAAAAATATATACAGTGTAGGTTATTCAGTGATTACTGACAGATATCAGTGTTAAAATGTAACATGCAAATTTTGGGGGAAAAATGGTTTGGAAATATCAAACTGCTACTTGTATTTATTTGCCCTATAACTTGCAAAAAAAAGCAAAGAACATGTAAACATTGGATATTTCTAAACTCAACACGAAATTTAGAAACATTTTAGCATGGGTTTTTTTTTGGTGGTTGTAAATGTGTTACAAATTTTGGAGATCAGAAAAAAAAGTTAGAAAAAGTGTGTGTTTTTTTATCATATTTTGTTGTTTTTTAAATGTAAATTATAAGATATGATGAAAATAATGGTATCTTTAGAAAGTCCATTTAATGGCGAGAAACACGGTATATAATATATGTGGGTACAGTCAGGACCGGACTGGCCATAGGGCATACCGGGGCATTTGCCCGGTTGGCTGCCGGTCATCTTAGCCCCGCCCACATACCGAGTGCCCAAATTATTTGTTGTGAATAATATAATGATTATGTTTATGCAACATGTAATACCGGCCGGTATTATATGTTGCATAAACATAATCATTCAGGCATCAATCTGAGAGAGCAGAGGTCAGAGCCAGAGGACCGTTTATAGTAGGAGGCCGGCCCCATTGTTATTTCTCTGCGGCCATTTTGGGGAGGACTCGAGCATGTCATTCATGCAACAGCGGCACGCAATTTCCTCTTGGTGCCCGGGCGGGAAAAGAGCCACAGGCTGAGGTGAGGCTCAGGTCAGGCAGGCGGCAGCAGAAGCAGAGAGACACGCACCACTCACAGCACTAAACACTGCAACAGAACAACAGGTGAGGTAGGTTGCGTTTTTGTCAAACAAATATTGCTGGGCTGGCAAGCCTGGCAATGATCATTGATCTTATCTATGTTTGTTAAATTAGGCTAGCAAGCCTACACAGCAGCAGCGTGACTACAGGCATTCGCAGAGGCTGCCTGACATTTTGAGGGGCTGCTGTGAGTGACAGTCACTAATGACAGACAGAGACACCACCAGAGAGTGTGGTAATAGGTTGGATGAGCATTGATTCGGGGAGGCAGGAGCCGCTGCAGAGTCTGATGAATTAAGCTGAATCTGATCATTTTTGTACAGAGTTAGTATAAATGATCATTACTAAGTAAACAGATTGTTTAGTTAGTGATGATCATTTATACTTACAAAGTCTACAGTGTCAGTCTACAAGTACCGCGGCGCGCAGGCTCTATGAGAAAGGAGGGACAGAACTATCGCTGCATGCAGGAACTGAGCGTGTTAGTGTCCATATGATGTCAGTCCTCCTGCCTGCTGTAAAACTGACATGCTGTGCTGAGCAGATGGCTACTAGCAACACTGCAGCTTTACCAGTGCTTGTAGCATCAGTTCAGGGCCAGGCTTCTCAAAAAATGTGCTGATGCTTTTCTTCCCTTCACTTGCTCAGTGCAGAGAGCTGTCAGTTACAGTGAGACAGCACAGTGCTACCGGGTCCTAGCAGACAGGAGTGACATGAGATGGCTCTTGAAGCTCAGTCCCTGCATCCAGCGTGAGTGCTTTTTTCCCTGCCTAACACAGAGCTGTCTCTGAGATCTCTCCCATCTCCCTCCAGCTGAGTTAACTAAGTTTGAATCTTCTCTCCTCCCTCTTGTTGACTCCTCCTCTTCACTCTGCCTATCCAGAAGATAGACACAAAATCTGGAGTAGAGCCTGGTAAGAATCACTTTGACACTTTCACATATAAGGGGATAGCAGGCTTTAATATGCACTATGCTTTTAATGTAGGTATTGCATTTTGCTTCTTTATTGACTTGGGGAATGTCCCCTTTCCCCCCACACCCCTACCACCTGTTATCTTTTGTGTGTTGCCTTTATTTATTATTTCTGTTTTGTGAGGTGAAGCAGCTGAACACTCCCAGATCCATATGTAGCTCACTAATGAGCTTTTCAAGCTGTGTCTCCTAGTTCTACATATAATAAGAGGAAAGAGAGTTCTGTAGGTGCTATGTTGGCTGTGATGAAAAGGGGTTAACTAGAGGTGCTGTGTTTAAAGGTTTCACTTGAGAGTTATCTTTGTGGTGCTATGTATAAAAGAAAGTCCTAGATGTGATATATAATAAAAGGATGTCCTTCAGATGCTGTGTGTATGTATATATATATATATATATATATATATATATATATATATATATATATATATATATATTATATATATATACTTATTTTGTATCATCATAACTTACTGTCTATATTAAACAAAATACCTGATAGGACTATATTCTATTTTTAAACAGTCATATTATTATTATACATATTCCTTAGTGTTTTACTTCCGTATTTTCTTAAATGTAAAATTTGAAAGGGGTCGGAGTTGTTATACCTCTGCCACTAGGTTGTACTTGCAAACTTTTCCAGTCCCTATATATACTCTGTGTGTGTATATATATATATATATATATATATATATATATATATATATATATACTCTGTGTGTATATATATATATATATATATATATATATATATATATATATATATATATACTCTGTGTGTATATATATATATATATATATATATATATACTCTGTGTGTATATATATATATGTGTGTGTGTGTGTGTGTGTGTGTGTGTGTGTGTGAATGCTGTATAGTGTGTCTGAATGTAGTGTATGTGAATGCTGTGTAGTGTGTTGTGTGCCTGCATGTATGTGAATGCTGTGTAGTGTGTTGTGTGCCTGCATGTATGTGAATGCTGTGTAGTGTGTTGTGTGCCTGCATGTATGTGAATGCTATGTAGTGTGTTGTGTGCCTGCATGTATGTGAATGCTGTGTGTGTGTTGGTGTGCCTGCATGTATGTGAATGCTGTGTGTGTGTTGTGTGCCTGCATGTATGGGAATGCTGTGTGTGTGTTGTGTGCCTGCATATATGTGAATGCTGTGTAGTGTGTGTTGTGTGCCTGCATGTATGTGAATGCTGTGTAGTGTGTGTTGTGCATCTGCATGTATGTGAATGCAGTGTGTGCTGTGTGTCTGCATGTATGTAAATGCTGTTTTCTAGTGTGTGACTGTGTTGTGTGCCTGCATGTATGGGAATGCTGTGTAGTGTGTGTTGTGTGCCTGCATGCATGTGAATGCTGTGTTGTGTGCCTGCATGTATGTGAATGCTGTGTAGTGTGTGTGTGTGTTGTGTGCCTGCATGTATGTAAATTATGTGTACTGTCTGTATGTTGTGTGGCTGCATGTATGTGAATGCTGTGTAGCGTGTGTGTTGTGTATGTTGTGTACCTGCATGTATGTGCATAAGAAGTAGTGAGCAGAGGGGGGGGGGGGGGTAGTTGGCCTTTTTGCCCAAAAATGCCCGGGCCTTTTTTTGGTCCCAGTCCGGCCCTGGGTACAGTAAATGTGTAAGAGGAAATTTATAGCTAAACACAAACATCGCAGAAATGTACAAATAGCCCTGGACCCAAACGGTAAGAAAATTGAAAAGTGTTGTGGTCACTAAAGGGTTAAAACATTTTTTTTTTAACATTCATACTAGGAGTAAGGAATGTGAGTATGGATATTTTAAATGGATAGTCTAGTCAAAATTAAACTTTCATGATTCAGATAGGGCATGTAATTTCAAACAAGTTTCCAATTTATGTTTATCATCTATTTTGCTTTGTTTTTCTTGGTATTCTTAGTTGAAAGTTAAACCTCGGTATAGGCTCATATGCTAATTTCTAAGCCCTTGAAGGCCACCTATTTTTCAGTTTTGACAGTTACAATAGATGAACCCAGTATTTAAAATATAGCTAAGTAGTCATTATGTTAGGAATTTATTTGGATTATACACTGTAGTACTCATCTAATATATGGTGGGTGTGTTCACGTCCAGCTTAGCCATTGGTCCATAGTAGGAGGCCCATGTATCCAATGAATAGATAGGATTGCCTTTATTAACAAGCATTATGCTATAGGGCACTAAACAGGTCTATGATTAAGGCTTCAACGGAGCTGAAACGCGTCAGACGCCCACTACAGTTTTCCTACCGGGGCCCACAACTCAGCTTTATCTGCCTGATTATGCTGTGAATTTTCTGACCTGTTTTTATGGTTGAATCAAAGGTCTTCTGCTTTGAGCCTTTGTCCAGATTTCTTTTTCCTTTTATATTTAATTATATATAGATAGATAGATATATCTATATAGCGATATATACTGTGTATATATATATATATATATATATATATATATATATATATATATATATATATATATATATATATATAGATAGATGGATGGATAAAAATATATATTTAAAAAACCATCAGGTTTATATAGAAATATTTACATTGCTTTACAAAAAGAACATTAGAATATGATATATTAAGAATTTAATGTTGGGTTAGCGCTATTGCGAATATGTTATGGTGTTTGCGTGAGAGGGAGCTATAGCGAAAACTCAAAATACCGCTCAACTTGTAAAGGGGCACTGAACCCAATTTTTTTCTTTCATGATTCAGATAGAGTATGCAATTTTAAGCAACTTTTTAAAAGCAGGTATGTAAGCATAGGAGACAGCCTATTTATGGTTCAGCACCCTGCATAGCACATGCTGATTGGTGGCTACATTTAACCACAAATCAGAAAGCACTACCCAGGTTCTGATACAAAGATGGGCCGGCTCTTAAGCTTAGATTCCTCCTTTTTCAAATAAAGATAGTAAGAGAACAAAGAAAAATTGATAATAGGAGTAAATTAGAAAGTTGCTTTAAATTGCATGCTCTATCTGAATTATAAAAGAAAAAAAATTGGGTTCAGTGTCCCTTTAATGTATTGAAGAAAATGTGTTTCCTCTACATTCTATAAAGAAAATAAACTCTAAATAAAAAGGGATTTTGAGGCAAATTTCAAATAATCTTTTATGTCAACTAAAATACATACAGCACCTGAGAGAAGTTTGTGGACCAGACAATGGCAGATTTGTTGATGAATATGTCTTCTTGGGTTCCAAATGTGGCTTTCCCAACCTTTACTCCAGCAAGCGTTTTTCCTAGAGTTATACACCCAATTGATGATATCAAATGAAGCCGGTACTTCTTTGTTCTCATCAAAATATGTGTTTTCTCCGGCAGTGTTAGTGAAATTGATGACCTTTAAGAAATTGTGAAGCTGTAGGGGAAGAAAAAAAGATTTAAATGGATATGAAACCCCAAATTTTTCTTTTGTGATTCAGATAGAGCATACAATTGTAAACAACTTTCTAATTTTCTTCTATTAATTTTTGGAGCACTTTATGGCAGCAGTTTTACAAGAATGTTATCCATTTGCAAGGGCACTGGATGGCAGCACTATTTCCTGCCATGTAGTGCTACAGATGCCTACCTAGGTATCTCTTCAACACAGAATATCATGGTAACAAAGCAAATTTAGTAATAGAAGTAAAATGGAACCTTTTTTAAAAATGGAATGCTCTGTCTGAAGCACAAAATACATTTCTCCAACATTGGTGTGTCCGGTCCACGGCGTCATCCTTACTTGTGGGATATTCTCTTCCCCAACAGGAAATGGCAAAGAGTCCCAGCAAAGCTGGTCACATGATCCCTCCTAGGCTCCGCCCACCCTAGTCATTCTCTTTGCCGTTGCACAGGCAACATCTCCACGGAGATGGTTAAGAGTTTTTTTGGTGTTTAAATGTAGTTTTTATTCTTCTATCAAGTGTTTGTTATTTTAAAATAGTGCTGGTATGTACTATTTACTCTGAAACAGAAAAGGATGAAGATTTCTGTTTGTAAGAGGAAGATGATTTTAGCAGACAGTAACTAAAATCGGTTGCTGTTTCCACATAGGACTGTTGAGATGAAGTAACTTCAGTTGGGGGAAACAGTTAGCAGACTTTTCTGCTTAAGGTATGACTAGCCATATTTCTAACAAGACTGTGTAATGCTGGAAGGCTGTCATTTCCCCTCATGGGGACCGGTAAGCCATTTTCTTAGTCAAAAACAAACAGAATAAAGGGCTTATTATGGGCTAAAAAACTGGTAGACATTTTTATGGGCTAAATCGATTGCTTTATTTGTGCATATTATTAAAATTTAGGCTAACAATTGACATTTATAATCTTGGGGAACGTTTATAAAACGGCAGGCACTGTATTGGACAGCTTTTTCAGTCAGGGGGCCTTTCTAGTCATAGACTGAGCCTCATTTTCGCGCCATTAATGCGCAGTTGTTTTTTTGAGAACAGGGCATGCAGATGCATGTGTGTGGATCTAAGAATCTCTGAAAAAGCTTTTAGAAGGCGTCATTTGGTATCGTATTCCCCTCAGGGCTTGGTTGGGTCTTGACTCTTAGCAAAGACTGTATCTGGGACTGTATAGGGGTTAAATTGAAAAACGGCTCCGGTTCCGTTATTTTAAGGGTTAAAGCTCTGAAATTTGGTGTGCAATACTTTTAAGGCTTTAAGACACTGTTGTGAAAATTTGGTAATTTTTGAACAATTCCTTCATACTTTTTCACATATTCAGTAATAAAGTGTTTTCTGTTTGAAATTTAAAGTGACAGTAACGGTTTTATTTTAAAACGTTTTTTTGTGCATTGTTGACAAGTTTAAGCCTGTTTAACATGTCTGTACCATCAGATAAACTATGTTCTATATGTATGAAAGCCAATGTGTCTCCCCATTTAAATTTATGTGATAATTGTGCCATAGCGTCCAAACAAAGTAAGGACAGTACTGCCACAAATAATGATATTGCCCAAGATGATTCCTCAAATGAGGGGAGTAAACATGATACTACATCATCTCCTACTGTGTCTACACCAGTTTTGCCCATGCAGGAGGCCCCTAGTACATCTAGTGCGCCAATACTTATTACCATGCAACAATTAACGGCTGTAATGGATAACTCCATAGCAAATCTTTTATCCAAAATGCCTACTTATCAGAGAAAGCGCGATTGCTCTGTTTTAAACACTGAAGAGCAAGAGGACGCTGATGATAATTGTTCTGTCATACCCTCACACCAATCTGAAGGGGCCATGAGCGAGGTTTTGTCTGAGGGAGAAATTTCAGATTCAGGAAAAATTTCTCATCAAGCTGAACCTGATGTTGTGACATTTAAATTTAAATTAGAACATCTCCGCGCACTGCTTAAGGAGGTGTTATCTACTCTGGATGATTGTGACAATTTGGTCATTCCAGAGAAATTATGCAAGATGGACAGGTTCCTAGAGGTTCCGGTGCCCCCCGACGTTTTTCCTATACCCAAGCGGGTGGCGGACATAGTAAATAAAGAGTGGGAAAAGCCCGGCATACCTTTCGTTCCTCCCCCTATATTTAAGAAATTATTTCCTATGGTCGACCCCAGAAAGGACTTATGGCAGACAGTCCCCAAGGTCGAGGGGGCAGTTTCTACTCTAAACAAACGCACTACTATTCCTATTGAAGATAGTTGTGTTTTCAAAGATCCTATGGATAAAAAATTGGAAGGTTTGCTTAAAAAGATTTTTGTACAGCAAGGCTACCTTCTACAACCAATTTCATGCATTGTTCCTGTCACTACGGCAGCGTGGTTCTGGTTCGAGGAACTAGAAAAGTCGCTCAGTAGAGAAACTCCATATGAGGAGGTTATGGACAGAGTTCACGCACTTAATTGGCTAACTCTTTTATTTTAGATGCCGCTTTGCAATTAGCAAAATTAGCGGCGAAAAATTCAGGGTTTGCTATTGTGGCGCGCAGAGCGCTTTGGCTAAAGTCTTGGTCAGCGGATGTGTCATCCAAGACAAAATTACTTAACATTCCTTTCAAAGGTAAAACTTTATTTGGACCTGATTTGAAAGAGATTATTTCAGACATCACTGGGGGAAAGGGCCACGCCCTTCCACAGGATAGGTCTTTTAAGGCTAAAAATAAGCCTAATTTTCGTCCCTTTCGCAGAAATGGACCAGCCTCTAATTCTGCATCCTCTAAGCAAGAGGGTAATGCCTCACAACCCAAACCAGCCTGGAAACCAATGCAAGGCTGGAACAAGGGTAAGCAGGCCAAGAAGCCTGCCACTGTGTCATGTTCTTATGTGCATGTGTGTACACCTTTAAGCAGTCCTTACTTAAACCTACACCTCCCCCCTTCCAGGTGCCAATTAATGTTAGTTTTCAGCATGCAAGTTGCGAGTAGCTGCATGTTCTAAACCTCCTGGCTAAGTGATTATCCTCTACCTAATCGTTGGATTACAACTAAACAACTCTTGGGTATTTTCAACCTATTATACCGTACACATTTAACGGACCTAAGGACTTATATTCCTAATTGTTTGTTCAGATAACCTGGACTACTGCCTTCATTGCCGGTATAATCAAAGTCTTCCGCAGACAACTTCCTCTATGAAACACAGTGAGTTTATGTTCCTCTGAACTACCTTTGCACCTCTGAACAAACTCGCTCTTTCCAGCTACCTGGCATTCCTTACACTTACTCACCGACCAGCCTTCCGCACTGCAGCCGCGCTGTGAAGCCTCTCACACAGCGTCTGCCTGTCAGCGTGATCTCGCACGCCATTGGACAGTCGTCACACACCCCTCTGTGGCTGTCAGCTATCTGCAGCGCTGGCTCGTCTCCCCTCACAGGCTCTGTCTCCATTCCTGCCTGAGCAGTAAATAATACCAAAGCGCTCCTTAAACACTCTCAACTCGGAGTTGATCAGCCACTTGTTCTCTAAACTTTCAACTTGAACTCAGGAGAGTGGTCCCACTTGAACAGACGCTCATATTCAATTGACTCTTTGCTATTACTAGCATGACCTACTCTCTCCTGTAACCAGTAAACAGGGGTAAATAACCTCTACTCAATTCCTCTACTCTTTCCCTCTCTGCAGTTGAGATCCATAATCTCCAGTTACAACCACTGCTCTGACACACTACTAGCAAGACAGCATGAAGGAGTAGCCCCCGATCCGGGACCGGATCTGGTGGGGGGGCAGACTCTCTCTCTCTTTGCTCAGGCTTGGGCAAGAGATGTTCAGGATCCTTGGGCGCTAGAAATAGTTTCTCAAGGTTATCTCCTGGAATTCAAGGAACTACCCCCAAGGGGAAGGTTCCACAAGTCTCACTTATCCTCAAACCAAATAAAGAGACAGGCATTCTTACATTGTGTAGAAGACCTGTTAAAGATGGGAGTGATACACCCAGTTCCAATAAAGGAACAAGGAATGGGATTTTATTCCAATCTGTTCGTAGTTCCCAAAAAAGAGGGAACGTTCAGACCAATTTTGGATTTGAAGATCCTAAACAAATTTCTCAGGGTACCATTGTTCAAAATGGAAACTATTCGAACGATTCTACCCACCATCCAGGAAAGTCAATTTATGACTACCGTGGATCTAAAGGATGCGTACCTACATATCCCTATCCACAAGGAACATCATCAGTTCCTAAGGTTCGCTTTTCTGGGCAAACATTACCAGTTTGTGGCTCTTCCATTCGGATTAGCCACTGCTCCAAGGATTTTCACAAAGGTGCTAGGGTCCCTTCTAGCGGTTCTAAGACCAAGGGGCATTGCAGTAGTACCTTACTTGGACGACATTCTAATACAAGCGTCGTCCCTGTCAAAGGCAAAGGCTCATACGGACATCGTTCTAGCCTTTCTCACATCTCACGGATGGAAGGTGAACAAAGAAAAGAGTTCTCTGTCCCCGTCAACAAGAGTTCCCTTCTTGGGAACAATAATAGATTCCTTAGAAATGAGGATTTTTCTGACAGAGGTCAGAAAATCAAAGCTTCTAAGCTCTTGTCAAGTGCTTCATTCTGTTCCTCGTCCTTCCATAGCGCAGTGCATGGAAGTAATAGGATTGATGGTTGCAACAATGGACATAGTTCCTTTTGCACAAATTCATCTAAGACCATTACAACTGTGCATGCTCAAACAGTGGAATGGGGATTATACAGACTTGTCTCCAATGATTCAAGTAGATCAAAAGACCAGATATTCACTCCGTTGGTGGCTGACCCTGGACCATCTGTCCCAGGGAATGAGCTTTCGCAGGCCAGAGTGGGTCATTGTCACAACCGACGCCAGTCTAGTGGGCTGGGGTGCGGTCTGGGAATCCCTGAAAGCTCAGGGTCTATGGGAGTCTCTTCTCCCGATAAACATTCTGGAACTGAGAGCGATATTCAATGCTCTCAGAGCTTGGCCTCAACTAGCAAAGGCCAAATTCATAAGGTTCCAATCAGACAACATTGACGACTGTTGCTTATATCAATCATCAAGGGGGAACAAAGAGTTCCCTGGCGATGAAAGAAGTGACCAAAATAATTCAATGGCGGAGGATCACTCCTGCCACTTGTCTGCGATCCACATCCCAGGAGTGGAAAATTGGGAAGCGGATTTTCTGAGTCGTCAGACATTTTCATCCGGGGGAGTGGGAACTCCATCCGGAAATCTTTGCCCAAATAACTCAATTATGGGGCATTCCAGACATGGATCTGATGGCGTCTCGTCAGAACTTCAAGGTTCCTTGCTACGGGTCCAGATCCAGGGATCCCAAGGCGACTCTAGTAGATGCACTAGTAGCACCTTGGACTTTCAACCTAGCTTACGTATTCCCACCGTTTCCTCTCATTCCCAGGCTGGTAGCCAGGATCAATCAGGAGAGGGCCTCGGTGATCTTGATAGTTCCTGCGTGGCCACGCAGGACTTGGTATGCAGACCTGGTGAATATGTCATCGGCTCCACCATGGAAGCTACCTTTGAGACAGGACCTTCTTGTTCAAGGTCCATTCGAACACCCAAATCTGGTCTCCCTCCAACTGACGGCTTGGAGATTGAACGCTTGATTCTATCAAAGCGTGGGTTTTCAGATTCGGTGATAGATACTCTGGTTCAGGCCAGAAAACCTGTAACTAGAAAAATTTACCATAAAATAGGGAAAAAATATATCTGTTGGTGTGAATCCAAAGGATTCCCATGGAATAAGATAAAAATTCCTAAGATTCTCTCCTTTCTTCAAGAAGGTTTGGAGAAAGGATTATCTGCAAGTTCCCTAAAGGGACAGATCTCTGCTTTATCTGTCTTACTACACAAAAGACTGGCAGCTGTGCCAGATGTTCAAGCATTTGTTCAGGCTCTGGTTAGGATCAAGCCTGTTTACAGACCTTGACTCCTCCCTGGAGTCTAAATCTAGTTCTTTCAGTTCTTCAAGGGGTTCCGTTTGAACCCTTACATTCCATAGATATTAAGTTACTATCTTGGAAAGTTTTGTTTTTGGTTGCAATTTCTTCTGTTAGAAGAGTTTCAGAGTTATCTGCTCTGCAGTGTTCTCCTCCTTATCTGGTGTTCCATGCAGATAAGGTGGTTTTTTGCGTACTAAGCCTGGTTTTCTTCCTAAAGTTGTTTCTAACAAAAATATTAACCAGGAAATAGTTGTACCTTCTTTGTGTCCGAATCCAGTTTCAAAGAAGGAACGTTTGTTACACAATTTGGACGTTGTCCATGCTCTAAAGTTCTATTTAGAGGCTACTAAAGATTTCAGACAAACATCTTCCTTGTTTGTTGTTTATTCTGGTAAAAGGAGAGGTCAAAAAGCGACTTCTACCTCTCTTTCCTTTTGGCTTAAAAGCATCATCCGATTGGCTTATGAGACTGCCGGATGGCAGCCTCCTGAAAGAATCACAGCTGTGGCTTCCACATGGGCCTTCAAGAACGAGGCTTCTGTTGACCAGATATGTAAGGCAGCGACTTGGTCTTCACTGCACACTTTTGCCAAATTTTACAAATTTTATACTTTTGCTTCTTCGGAGGCTATTTTTGGGAGAAAGGTTTTGCAAGCTGTGGTTCCTTCCGTTTAGTTGACCTGATTTGCTCCCTCCCTTCATCCGTGTCCTAAAGCTTTGGTATTGGTTCCCACAAGTAAAGATGACGCCGTGGACCGGACACACCAATGTTGGAGAAAACTTTATGCTTACTTGATAAATTACTTTCTCCAACGGTGTGTCCGGTCCACGGCCCGCCCTGGTTTTTTAATCAGGTCTGATGAATTATTTTCTCTAACTACAGTCACCACGGTATCATATGGTTTCTCCTATATATATTTCCTCCTGTCCGTCGGTCGAATGACTGGGGTGGGCGGAGCCTAGGAGGGATCATGTGACCAGCTTTGCTGGGACTCTTTGCCATTTCCTGTTGGGGAAGAGAATATCCCACAAGTAAGGATGACGCCGTGGACCGGACACACCGTTGGAGAAAGTAATTTATCAGGTAAGCATAAATTCTGTTTTTTAGGTTTCATATTCCTTTAACAGTGAGCATACTATCTATCTATCAATATATCTATCAACTGTCTGTCTATCATTTATCTATATATCAGCTGTCTATCTATCTATCTATCAGCTGTCTATCTATCTATCTATCTATCTATCTATCTATCTATCATATATCCATTATCTCTCCATAATCAAAAATATACTATAATCTATATAACTGCTATTACCAAATCTACAGTAAATAAAAACTTGTCCTAAAATATTTACTCTATTAAAGGTACCTGCGATGGATGGAAGTCACGAACGTTTTTCTTATTTGCATCTGTGTTTATGGACTTATATTGATGATTTCTGGTTAAAAGTAGCTCATGCAATGCATAGGCCAACACATAAATGGCGTTATATATGTGATAAACTTGCTATGGATGTCTGTGTACCGAGCATTTCCTTCCTATTTTCAGTGTCATGTTTGCATGTCTCATAAAGCAAATGACCATTGCTTTCTTGGCATTTGTTGATCAAGGCATTGTATACTATACTGAAGAGACTTTTTGGATAACCATCTAGAGTTACATTCCAGAAATATGACATCAACCCAGGAATTTCTCTGCTGCTTAACTGAAACCCCAGGCTCCCATGGAATGGCATAAGATCCAGGTCATTTATGGTTGGCGTAAGCAGGTGATCCATATCTGATATAATGACCCAGACTTTCTTGGAGACAATGACATTTCTCATCAGAGTGTAGAAAACAAATGCCATTTGCAGGTCAGCCAAAAACAAAATTACAGTAGCTGTAGAATGAACAATTTTCTGAGCCATCCTAATATATACCTCTCTTTTGTATATGGATGAGCTTAAAATTTTTTCGATAAAATTGATGCACCCTCCATTGTTGACTATAATTCTTGTAAGTTTTTCTATGGCGTTTCCACTGCTTTCATCATCTGAGTAAATTATGCCTATCCAAGTCCAGCCAAAGTGTTTTCAGCAAAGAGCTCAAAACAGTATAAAGATGGGTTTCACTTGGGACTGTTCGGTAAAAATAAGGAAATCTCATATGGTTGCTCAACAAAGGGTCTGTGGAACCATAGCTGATCTGCAAATGAACAATATAACTTTTTTTTAATTTATTTGTTAAACACTAACGGCTAGATTTAGAGTTTTGTCGGTAACGACCCGCGTAGCTAACGCTGGCTTTTTTCTGGCCGCACCTTTAAAATAACTCTGGTATTGAGAGTCCATATAATGTCAGCGTTAGGCTCCAAAAAAGGAGCATAGAGCATATTTAACGCAACTGCAACTCTCGATACCAGAGTTGCTTACGGACGCGGCCAGCCTCAAAAACGTGCTCGTGCACGATTCCCCCATAGGAAACAATGGGGCTGTTTGAGCTGAAAAAAAACCTAACACCTGCAAAAAAGCCGCGTTCAGCTCCTAACGCAGCCTCATTGTTTGCTATGGGGAAACACTTCCTACGTCTGCACCTAACACTCTAACATGTACCCCGAGTCTAAACACCCCTAACCTTACACTTATTAACCCCCTAATCTGCCGCCCCCACTATCGCTGACCCCTGCATAGTATTATTAACCCCTAATCTGCCGCTCCGTAAACCGCCGCTACTTACATTATCCCTATGTACCCCTAATCTGCTGCCCTAACATCGCCGACCCCTATATTATATTTATTAACCCCTAATTTGCCCCCCACAACGTCGCCTCCACCTGCCTACACTTATTAACCCCTAATCTTCCGATCGGACCGCACCGCTATTATAATAAAGTTATTAACCCCTAATCCGCCTCACTAACCCTATAATAAATGGTATTAACCCCTAATCTGCCCTCCCTAACATCGCCGACACCTAACTTC
Organism: Bombina bombina; assembly: GCF_027579735.1. Lineage (NCBI taxonomy): Eukaryota > Metazoa > Chordata > Amphibia > Anura > Bombinatoridae > Bombina > Bombina bombina. The sequence continues at coordinate 531,126,026 of NC_069505.1, forward strand.
AAACATTAACCCCTAATCTGCCGACTGGAGCTCACCGCTATTCTAATAAATGTATTAACCCCTAAAGCTAAGTCTAACCCTAACACTAACACCCCCCTAAATTAAATATAATTTTAATCTAAACGAAATTAATTAACTCTTATTAAAAAATTATTCCTATTTAAAGCTAAATACTTACCTGTAAAATAAACCCTAATATAGCTACAATATAAATTATAATTATATTATAGCTATTTTAGGATTAATATTTATTTTACAGGTAACCTTGCATTTATTTTAACCAGGTATAATAGCTATTAAATAGTTAAGAACTATTTAATAGTTACCTAGTTAAAATAATTACAAAATTACCTGTAAAATAAATCCTAACCTAAGTTACAATTAAACCTAACACTACACTATCAATAAATTAATTAAATAAAATACCTACAATTACCTACAATTAAACCTAACACTACACTATCAATAAATTAATTAAATACAATACCTACAAATAACTACAATGAAATAAACTAACTAAAGTACAAAAAATAAAAAAGAACTAAGTTACAAAAAATAAAAAAATATTTACAAACATAAGAAAAATATTACAACAATTTTAAACTAATTACACCTACTCTAAGCCCCCCAAAATAAAAAAATGCACTACCCTATTCTAGATTACTAAAGTTCAAAGCTCTTTTACCTTACCAGCCCTGAACAGGGCCCTTTGCGGGGCATGCCCCAAGAAGTTCAGCTCTTTTGCCTGTAAAAAAAAACATACAATACCCCCCCCCAACATTACAACCCACCACCCACATACCCCTAATCTAACCCAAACCCCCCTTAAATAAACCTAACACTAAGCCCCTGAAGATCTTCCTACCTTATCTTCACCATACCAGGTTCAACGATCGATCCAGAAGAGCTCCTCCGATGTCCTGATCCAAGCCCAAGCTGGGGGCTGAAAAGGTCCATGATCCGGCTGAAGTCATCATCCAAGCGGGAGCTGAAGAGGTCCATGATCCGGCTGAAGTCTTCATCCAAGCGGGAGCTGAAGAGATCCATGATCCGGATGAAGTCTTTTATCAATGGCATCTTCAATCTTCTTTCTTCGGGAGCCATCATCTTCCATCCGACGCGGAACATCCTCTTCTCCCGACGCCTACTAGCCGAATGACGGTTCCTTTAAATGACGTCATCCAAGATGGCGTCCCTCGATTCTATCAGCCAATAGGAATTAAGGTAGGAATATTCTGATTGGCTGATGGAATCAGCCAATCAGAATCAAGTTCAATCCGATTGGCTGATCCAATCAGAATATTCCAACCTTAATTCCGATTGGCTGATAGAATCCTATCAGCCAATCGGAATTCGAGGGACGCCATCTTGGATGACGTCATTTAAAGGAACCGTCATTCGTCGTTCAGTCGTCGGCCAGGATGGAGGTTCCGCGTCGGAAGTCTTCAGGATGCTGCCGCTCCGCTCCGGATGGATGACGATAGAAGATGCCTCTTGGATGAAGACTTCAATCGGATGGAAGACCTCTTCTTGCTCCGCTTGGATGAAGAATTTGGCTCGGCTGGGTGAAGACGACTCAAGTTAGGGAGATCTTCAGGGGCTTAGTGTTAGGTTTATTTAAGGGGGGTTTGGGTTAAATTAGGGGTATGTGGGTGGTGGGTTGTAATGTTGGGGGGGGGTATTGTATGTTTTTTTTTACAGGCAAAAGAGCTGAACTTCTTGGGGCATGCCCCGCAAAGGGCCCTGTTCAGGGCTGGTAAGGTAAAAGAGCTTTGAACTTTAGTAATTTAGAATAGGGTAGGGCATTTTTTTATTTTGGGGGGCTTTGTTATTTTATTAGGGGGCTTAGAGTAGGTGTAATTAGTTTAAAATTGTTGTAATATTTTTCTTATGTTTGTAAATATTTTTTTATTTTTTGTAACTTAGTTCTTTTTATTTTTTGTACTTTAGTTAGTTTATTTCATTGTAGTTATTTGTAGGTATTGTATTTAATTAATTTATTGATAGTGTAGTATTAGGTTTAATTGTAGGTAATTGTAGGTATTTTATTTAATTAATTTATTGATAGTGTAGTGTTAGGTTTAATTGTAACTTAGGTTAGGATTTATTTTACAGGTAATTTTGTAATTATTTTAACTATTTTAGCTATTAAATAGTTCTTAACTATTTAATAGCTATTGTACCTGGTTAAAATAAATACAAAGTTACCTGTAAAATAAATATTAATCCTAAAATAGCTATAATATAATTATAATTTATATTGTAGCTATATTAGGATTTATTTTACAGGTAAGTATTTAGCTTTAAATAGGAATAATTTATTTAATAAGAGTTAATTAATTTCGTTAGATTAAAATTATATTTAATTTAGGGGGGTGTTAGTGTTAGGGTTAGACTTAGCTTTAGGGGTTAATACATTTATTAGAATAGCGGTGAGCTCCAGTCGGCAGATTAGGGGTTAATAATTGAAGTTAGGTGTCGGCGATGTTAGGGAGGGCAGATTAGGGGTTAATACTATTTATTATAGGGTTAGTGAGGCGGATTAGGGGTTAATAACTTTATAATAATAGCGGTGCGGTCCGCTCGGCAGATTAGGGGTTAATAAGTGTAGGCAGGTGGAGGGGACGTTGAGGGGGGCAGATTAGGGGTTAATAAATATAATATAGGGGTCGGCGGTGTTAGGGGCAGCAGATTAGGGGTACATAGCTATAATGTAGTTGGTGGCGGCGTGCAGACGGCAGATTAGGGGTTAATTATTGTAGGTAGCTGGCGGCGACGTTGTGGGGGGCAGGTTAGGGGTTAATAAATATAATATAGGGGTCGGCGGTGTTAGGGGCAGCAGATTAGGGGTACATAAGTATAACGTAGGTGGCGGTCGGCAGATTAGGGGTTAAAAAAATTTAATCGAGTGGCGGCGAGGTGGGGGGACCTCGGTTTAGGGGTACATAGGTAGTTTATGGGTGTTAGTGTACTTTAGAGTACAGTAGTTAAGAGCTTTATGAACCGGCGTTAGCCCAGAAAGCTCTTAACTACTGACTTTTTTCTGCGGCTGGAGTTTTGTCGTTAGAATTCTAACGCTCACTTCAGACATGACTCTAAATACCGGAGTTAGAAAAATCCCATTGAAAAGATAGGATACGCAATTGACGTAAGGGGATCTGCGGTATGGAAAAGTCGCGGCTGAAAAGTGAGCGTTAGACCCTTTTTTTAATGACTCCAAATACCGGAGGTAGCCTAAAACCAGCGTTAGGAGCCTCTAACGCTGGTTTTCACGGCTACCGCCAAACTCCAAATCTAGGCCTTAGAGTCTAATTATCTAAAACTCTGATTTAAGAAATCACAGCATAAAACTCTATTCATATCAACACAGAAAGTATTTAGCCCTTAAGCCAAATGGATGTAGCTACTAGGTTATGCAGTACTTTGCCCAAGACTCATTGTTTACAATGTACATTCAGTTGAATGTTATTTATTTTACATACCAAAGTATAATAACATAGTTTAAATATTACTCTTTAATGGTACCAACAAGTTGTTGCTTGTGTGTTACAATGTATCATGCCAAATATAAATTATGATATTTTGATAAAACACTTGAGCTAGTTTATGATTAACACAGTAACTTTTGTGCACAAGCAAAAAGGTATTTATCACGGCTTTTTGCACGTATCAAAAGTATCATTGTTTTAAAATCAACGCGATCGCTTGAGCGCAATTTAATTTAACATGCGTTGGAACAGCACGACTTCAGAACCCTAGTTAAAGGGCCACTGTAAGTAAATATTTTCTATGCCTGTTACTAACTAACTACCCCAAATACGCTTTTTATCAATAGCATTTCATTAACATATCTCTACCGTATATCAGAAATCTTGTCTGCAAATTTAATTGTTTTCCAAACCCACTCCGTGGGTATCCTTTGCTCTGTACCAATCCGTTTACAATACCTAGGTTTCAAAATGGCGCTTTAAACACAAAGTTATTGGTTTAAGTATTTTGAACATGCAGTGCTGAAAATAGTGGGCAGGATAACGTGACATCATCGGCGAATAAAATATATAACTTTTAGAACGTTATGAAACTTCGTTTTGGAGAAAATATAGGTCAGTAGGTTTTAATTAATGTTTATTAACTTTAATATGTTAGTTGTTTAGCTTAAAAATTGTAACAGAAAGTAATCCTTTAACTTTTAAAAGTTGCACAAAACACATAAAAAATTAAATAAAAAAGAAAATCCATGCAAAGGGCTTTAACATAAAGATGCATACATTCATACATGTCTAAATATATGTGTGTGTATATACAGTGGGGAAAAAAAGTATTTAGTCAGCCACCAATTGTGCAAGTTCTCCCACTTAAGAAGATGAGAGAGGCCTGTAATTTTCATCATAGGTATACCTCAACTATGAGAGACAAAATGTGGAAACAAATCCAGACAATCACATTGTCTGATTTGGAAAGAATTTATTTGTAAATTATGGTGGGAAATAAGTATTTGGTCAATATCAAAAGTTCATCTCAATACTTTGTTATATATCCTTTGTTGGCAATGACAGAGGTCAAACATTTTCTGTAAGTCTTCACAAGGTTGTCACACACTGTTGCTGGTATGTTGGCCCATTCCTGCATGCAGATCTCCTCTAGAGCAGTGATGTTTTGGGGCTGTTGCTGGGCAACACGGACTTTCAACTCCCTCCAAAGGTTTTCTATGGGGTTGAGATCTAGAGACTGACTAGGCCACTCCAGGACCTTGAAATGCTTCTTACGAAGCCACTCCTTCGTTGTCCGGGCGGTGTGTTTGGGATCATTGTCATGCTGAAAGACCCAGCCACGTTTCATCTTCAATGCCCTTGCTGATGGAAGGAGGTTTGCACTCAAAATCTAACGATACATGGCCCCATTCATTCTTTCATGTACACGGATCAGTTGTCCTGTTCTCTTTGCAGAGAAACAGCCCCAAAGCATGATGTTGCCATCCCCATGCTTCACAGTAGGTATGGTGTTCTTTGGTTGCAACTCAGCATTCTCTCTCCTCCAAACACGACGAGTTGTGTTTCTACCAAACAGTTCTACTTTGGTTTCATCTGACCATATGACATTCTCCCACTTCTGGATCATCCAAATGCTCTCTAGCATACTTCAGACAGGCCCGGACATGTACTGGCTTAAGCAGGGGGACACGTCTGGCACTGCAGGATCTGAGTCCCTGGCGGCGTAGTGTGTAACTGATGGTAGCCTTTGTTACATTGGTCCCAGCTCTCTGCAGGTCATTCACTAGGTCCCCACGTGTGGTTCTCGGATGTTTGCTCACCGTTCTTGTGATCATTTTGACCCCACGGGGTGAGATCTTGCGTGGAGCCCCAGATTAAGGGAGATTATCAGTGGTCTTGTATGTCTTCCATTTTCTAATTATTGCTCCCACTGTTGATTTCTTCACACCAAGCTGCTTGCCTATTGCAGATTCAGTCTTCCAGCCTGGTGCAGGTCTACAATTTTGTTTCTGGTGTCCTTCGACAGCTCTTTGGTCTTCACCATAGTGGAGTTTGGAGTGTGACTGTTTGAGGTTGTGGACAGGTGTCTTTTATACTGATAGCAAGTAGGTGCCATTAATACAGGTAATGAGTGGAGGACAGAGGAGCCTCTTAAAGAAGAAGATACAGGTCTGTGAGAGCCAGAAATCTTGCTTGTTTGTAGGTGACCAAATACTTATTTTCCACCATAATATGCAAATACATTCTTTCCAAGTCAGACAATGTGATTGTCTGGATTTGTTTCCACATTTTGTCTCTCATAGTTGAGGTATAACTATGATGAAAATTACAGGCCTCTCTCATCATCTTAAGTGGGAGAACTTGCACAATTGGTGGCTGACTAACTACTTTTTTTGCCCCACTATATATATATATATATATATATATATATATATATATATATATATATATATATATATATATATATATATATATATATATATACAGTGAGGCCCCGGTTTACGCACGACTCGGTATACAAAATTTCGGTTTACGAAATCGAAATTTGAAGAAAATTTGACTCGGTTTACGAATTTTTTTTGCAATACGAAACAAAATGCCGGTTTGCCCCCCTCGGTTTACGAATATTTTTCGCAATACGAAACCAGTAGCCCCTGTGCCCCCTGCATACTCAAGTATGATTGAATTAATGAAGTTTGGGTACCAGTGTGGAGGTGTTGGAGAGGTTTTGGAGCCATTTTGCAGCAAGTTGTTGAGCCTTTTGGAGCCATTTGCAGCAAGTTGTTAAGCCTTTTGGAGCCATTTGCAGCAAGTTGTGGAGCCTTTTGGAGACATTGAAGCCATTTGCAGCAAGTTGTTAAGCCTTTTGGAGCCTTTTGGAGCATTTTTTGGACACTTTATTTGAATTTTTTCGGACCTCCGGAACGCATTAATTGATTTTCAATGCATTCCTATGGGAAACCGTGTTTCGGTTTACGAATTTTTCGCAATACGAAACGACCCGGAGAACGAATTAAATTTGTAAACCGAGGCCTCACTGTATATATATATATATTTATATATATATATATATATATATATATATATATATATATATATATATATATATATATATATATATATATACTTACCGGCCATTTTATTAGGTACATCTGTTCAATTGCTTGGTAAGACAAAATGCTAATCAGCCAATTACATGGCAGCAACTCAATGCATTTAGGCATCTAGACGTGGTGAAGATGACTTGCTGAAGTTCAAACCGAGCATCAGATTGGGGCTTTAAGTGACTTTAAATGTGACATGGTTGTTGGTGCCAGACGGGCTGGTCTGAGTATTTAAAAAAAAACTGCTGATCTACTGGGATAGTGGGATTTTCACGCACAACCATTTCTAGGGTTTACAGAGAATGGTCCGAAAAAGAGAAAATATCCAGTAAGCGGGAGTTGTGTGCACGATAATGCCTTGTTGATGTCAGAGGTCAGAGGAGAATGGGCAGACTGGTTCGAGATGATAGAATGGCAACATTAACTCAAATAACCACTTGTTACAACCAAGGTATGCAGAGTATCATCTCTGAATGCACAACACGACAAACCTTGAAGCAGATGGGCTACAGCAGCAGAAGACCACTCCTGGTGCCACTCCTGTCAGCTAAGAACAAGAAACTGAGCCTACAATTCACATAGGCTCACCAAAATTAGACAATAGAAGATTGGAAAAACGTTGCCTGGTCTTGATTTCAGCTGCAACATTCAAATGGTAGGGTCAGAATTAGGTGTAAACAACATGAAATAATGGATCCATCCTGCCTTGTTTCAATGGTTAGGCTGGTGGTGGTGGTATAATGGTGTGGGGGATATTTTCTTGGCACACTATAGGCCCCTTAGTACCAATTGAACATCGTTTAAACACCACAGCCTACCTGAGTATTTTTGCTGACCATGTCCATCCCTTTATGACTACAGTGTACCCATCTTCTGATGGCTACTACCAGCAGGATAATGCACCATATCTCAAAGCTCAAATTATCTCAAACCGGTTTCTTAAACATGACAATGAGTTCACTGTACTCCAATGGCCTCTACATTCACCAAATCTCAAGCCAATAGAGCACATTTGGGATGTGGTGGAACGGAAGATTCACATCATGGATGTGCAGTCAACAAATCTGCAGCAACTGCGTGATGCTATCATGTTAATATGAACCAAAATATCTGAGGAATATTTCCAACACTTTGTTGAATCTGTGCCATGAAGAATTAAGGCAGTTCTAAAGGCAAAAGGGGGTCCAACCCAGTACTAGCAATGTGTACCTAATAAAGTGGCCAGTGAGTGTGTGTGTGTCTATATATAAATATAAATATATATATATATATATATATATATATATATATATATATATATATATATATATATATATGATATGTGTGTAAATATGTATTTCATGTAATTGGCAAGAGTCCATGAGCTAGTGACGTATGGGATATACGTATGGTGAAGTAAGTTTGTGCTAAGATTTCTACGTTGATATGCGCTTCTCAGCATTTTTTGAAACCCGATTCCTCTCAGAGTACAGTGAATGTCAGAGGAATGTCAGAGGGATGTATATTGAATACAATGGTTTTCCTCACAGGGATCTATTTCATAGGTTCTCTGTTATCGGTCGTAGAGATTCATCTCCTACCTCCCTTTGTCAGGGTTTTTTCCCTGTTGTGTTTGCCATGTGCTGCTGGCAGCCATTTTACTCACCTCTCTTCCTGACTATGGTGCATTGTGGGGAATGCTGCTCAATTCCTGCACTTCCTTTTATGGCCAGACTGGTGTGCATCATCCATGTGAGACAGGATGTAATGCTCCTGCTGTTTTTCAGGAATTTATTAATGATGTCCTATGATATATGTTGCAACAGTGTGTTGTAGTGTACTTAGATGACATCCTCATACACTCACCCACACTTGAGGCTCATCGTTCTGATGTTACACGGGTTCTTCAGATACTACGTGAGAACGGCCTGTTTTGTAAACTCGAGAAATGTGAGTTCCATCAGACTCAAGTAACCTTCCTAGGTTATGTTATCTCTGTTTCAGGGTTCTTCATGGATCCTGACAAGTTATCTGCAGTTCTGTAGTGGCCTCGCCCAGTTGGTCTTCGGTCTATTCAACGTTTTTTGGGGTTCGCCAATTACTATAGAAAGTTTATTAAAAACATTTCTTCCTTGGTCAAACCTATCACAGACATGACCCGTAAAGAGAATGATCCACTCCATTGGTCACCTACTGCCATTAAGGCCTTTGATAGTCTTAAGACTGCCTTTGCTGCCGCTCCAGTTCTGGCTCATCCTAACCCTGTCCTGACTTTCGTTCTTGAGGTCGACTGGAGTAGGTGCCCTCTTGTCTCAATGTCCTATGCCTGACGGTTCCTTGCATCCTTGTAGTTTCTTCTCTAAGAAATTGTCTCCAGCGGAGTGCAATTATGAAATTGGCGACAGGGAATTACTGGCCATAATTTTGGCACTTAAGGAATGGAGGCATCTTCTCGAGGATACTAGCGTGCCAGTGCTCATTCTTACTGACCACAAGAATTTAACTTATCTATCTGAAGCAAAACGTTTGTCGCCCCGACAGGCCGGATGGGCACTATTTTTGTCTCGGTTTAATTATATGGTCTCCTTCCTGCCTGGTAGTAAGAATGTTAGGGCTGATGCCCTTTCTCTAAAATTTCTGCCTCTGTCCGCGGAGGAGTCTGTACCTACTCCTGTTATACTTCCTGACCATATTTTGGCTACCATACATACTAATTTGACTTCTCCCTTGGGGAAGGAGATCCTGGCTGCACAAACCAATGCACCTTCTGAGAAACCTAGTGGTAAGTGTTTTGTTCCTGAGAATCTTCAAACTAAACTTTTGCACACTTACCACTATCCTAAAGCCGCAGGTCACCCAGGCAAGAACCAAATGATTTGGTCTGTCACTCAACAATTCTGGTGGCCAGGTCTTCGTTCTGATGTTGCTGCGTATGTTGCCTCCTGCTCAGTTTGTGCACAGAATAAGACTCCTCAACGTCTTCCTGTGGGTCTTCTTCAACCTATTGCTAATGGGGAGCGTCCTTGGACACATCTTTCCATGGACTTCATTGTCGAGCTCCCTATTTCCAATGGCAATACCGTTATCCTTATGGTGGTTGACCGTTATATATATATATAATATAACAGTAAATATCTATTTAATAGCTATTGTACCTAGTTAAAATAAATACAAAGTTGCCTGTAAAATAAATATAAATGCTAAAATAGCTACAATGTAACTATTAGTTATATTGTAGCTATATTAGGGTTTATTTTACAGGTAAGTATTTAGTTTTATATAGGATTAATTTATTTAGTTAATTTAATGACAGTGTTGTGTTAGGTGTAATTGTAACTTAGGTTAGGGTTTATTTTACAGGTAAATTTGTATTTATTTTAGCTAGGTAGTTATTAAATAGTTATTAACTATTTAATAGCTATTGTACCTAGTTAAAATAAATACAAAGTTGCCTGTAAAATAAATATAAATCCTAAAATAGCTACAATGTAACTATTAGTTATATTGTAGCTATATTAATAGCTAGTAGGGGGCTTAGATTAGGTGTAATTAGTTTAAAATTATTGTAATATTTTATTATTTTTGCTAATTTAGTGTTTGTTTGTTTTTTTGTACTTTTCTGATGGATGGAAGACCTCTTCTTGCCCCGCTTGGATGAAGACTTCTGCCGGTCTGGATGTCCTCTTCTGCCCCATCGGATGAAGACTTCGGCCCGGCTGGGTGAACACGACTCAAGGTAGGGAGATCTTCAGGGGGGTAGTGTTAGGTTTATTTAAGGGGGGTTTGGGTTAGAGTAGGGGTATGTGGGTGGTGGGTTGTAATGTGGGGGGGGGGATTGTGTTTTTTTTTTACAGGCAAAAGAGCTGTTTTCTTTGGGGCATGCCCCGCAAAGGGCCCTGTTCAGGGCTGGTAAGGTAATAGAGCTGTTAACTTTTGTAATTTAGTATAGGTTAGGGCATTTTTTTTATTTTGGGGGGCTTTGTTATTTTATTAGGGGGCTTAGATTAGGTGTAATTAGTTTAAAATTCTTGTAATATTTTTTTATTTTTTGTAATTTAGTGGGGGGGGGTTTGTACTTTAGTTTAGTTTTTTTAATTGTATTTAATTGTAGGTACTTGTAGTTAATTTATTTAATGATAGTGTAGTGTTAGGTTTAATTGTAACTTAGGTTAGGATTTATTTTACAGGTAATTTTGTAATTATTTTAACTAGGTAGCTATTAAATAGTCAATATCTATTTAATAGCTATTGAACCTAGTTAAAATGAATACAAAGTTGTCTGTACAATAAATATAAATGCTAAAATAGCTACAATGTAACTATTAGTTATATTGCAGCTATATAAGGGTTTATTTTACAGGTAAGTCTTTAGTTTTATATAGGATTCATTTATTTAGTTAATTTAATGATAGTGTAGTGTTAGGTGTAATTGTAACTTAGGTTATGATTTATTTTACAGGTAAATTTGTATTTATTTTAGCTAGGTAGTTATTAAATAGTTATTAACTATTTAATAACTATTGTACCTAGTTAAAATAAATACAAAGTTGCCTGTAAAATACATATAAATCCTAAAATAGCTACAATGTAACTATTAGTTATATTGAAGCTATATTAATAGCTAGTAGGGGGCTTAGATTAGGTGTAATTAGTTTAAAATTATTGTAATATTTTATTATTTTTGGTAATTTAGTGTTTGTTTGTATTTTGGTACTTGTATGATGGATGGAAGACCTCTTCTTGCCCCGCTTGGATGAAGACTTCTGCCGGTCTGGATGTCCTCTTCTGCCCAATCGGATGAAGACTTCGGCCCGGCTGGGTGAACACGACTCAAGGTAGGGAGATCTTCAGGGGGGTAGTGTTAGGTTTATTTAAGGGGGGTTTGGGTTAGAGTAGGGGTATGTGGGTGGTGGGTTGTAATGTGGGGGGGGGGGGATTGTGTTTTCTTTTTACAGGCAAAAGAGCTGTTTTCTTTGGAGCATGCCCCGCAAAGGGCCCTGTTCAGGGCTGGTAAGGTAATAGAGCTGTTAACTTTTGTAATTTAGTATAGGGTAGGGCATTTTTTTTTTATTTTGGGGGGCTTTGTTATTTTATTAGGGGGCTTAGATTAGGTGTAATTAGTTTAAAATTCTTGTAATATTTTTTTATTTTTTGTAATTTAGTGGTTTTTTATTTTTTGTAATTTAGTGGGGGGGTTTGTACTTTAGTTTATTTAATTGTAGATAATTGTAGGTACTTGTAGTTAATTTATTTAATGATAGTGTAGTGTTAGGTTTTATTGTAACTTAGGTTAGGATTTATTTTACAGGTAATTTTGTAATTATTTTAACTAGGTAGCTATTAATTAGTCAATAACTATTTAATAGCTATTGTACCTAGTTAAAATAAATACAAAGTTGCCTGTAAAATAAATATAAATGCTAAAATAGCTACAATGTAACTATTAGTTATTTTGCAGCTATATTAGGGTTTATTTTACAGGTAAGTATTTAGTTTTAAATATGAGTCATTTATTTAATTAATTAAATGATAGTGTAGTGTTAGGTGTAATTGTAACTTAGGTTAGGATTTATATTACAGGTAAATTTGTATTTATTTTAGCTAGGTAGTTATTAAATAGTTATTAACTATTTAATAACTATTGTACCTAGTTAAAATAAATACAAAGTTGCCTGTAAAATAAAAATAAATCCTAAAATAGCTACAATGTAACTATTAGTTATATTGTAGCTATATTAGGGTTTATTTTACAGGTAAGTCTTTAGTTTTAAATAGGATTCATTTATTTAACTATAGTAAACTTATTTTGTTTTATTTAAATTATATTTAAGTTAGGGGGTTTTAGTGTTAGGGTTAGACTTAGGTTTAGGGGTTAATAACCTTATTATAGTAGCGGCGACGTTGGGGGCGGGAGATTAGGGGTTAATAATTGTAGGTAGGTGGCGGCGATGTTAGGGAGGGCAGATTAGGGGTTAATAAAATGTATTATAGTGTTTGCGAGGCGGGAGTGCGGCGGTTTAGGGGTTAATACATTTATTATAGTTGCGGCGATTTGCGGTCGGCAGATTAGGGGTTAATACTTGTAGTTAGATTGTGGCGACGTTGGGGGGGAGGCAGATTAGGGGTTAATAACTATAATGTAGGGGTCGGCGGTGTTAGGGACACCAGATTAGGGGTTAATAGTTATAATGTAGGTGGCGGCGATATCGGGTCGGCAGATTAGGGGTTAATACTTGTAGTTAGATTGCGGCGACGTTGGGGGGGGCAGATTAGGGGTTAATAACTATAATGTAGGGGTCGGCGGTGTTAGGGACAGCAGATTAGGGGTTAATAGCTATAATGTAGGCGGCGATATCGGGTCGGCAGATTAGGGGTTAATACTTGTAGTTAGATTGTGGCGACGTTGGGGGGGGCAGATTAGGGGTTAATAACTATAATGTAGGGGTCGGCGGTGTTAGGGACAGCAGATTAGGGGTTAATAGCTATAATGTAGGCGGCGGCGATATTCGGTCGGCAGATTAGGGGTTAATACTTGTAGTTAGATTGCGGCGACGTTGGGGGGGCAGATTAGGGGTTAATAACTATAATGTAGGGGTCGGCGGTGTTAAGGACAGCAGATTAGGGGTTAATAGCTATAATGTAGGCGGCGGCGATATCGGGTCGGCAGATTAGGGGTTAATACTTGTAGTTAGATTGCGGCGACGTTGGGGGGGGCAGATTAGGGGTTAATAACTATAATGTAGGGGTTGGCGGTGTTAGGGACAGCAGATTAGGGGTTAATAGTTATAATGTAGGTGGCGGCGATATTCGGTCGGCAGATTAGGGGTTAATAAAATAATGCAGGTGTCAGCGATAGCGGAGGCAGCAGATTAGGGGTTAATAAGTGTCAGATTAGGGGTGTTTAGAGACTCGGGGTACATGTTAGGGTGTTAGGTGCAGACTTAGTGTTTCCCCATAGGAAACAATGGGGCTGCGGTGTTAGTTTTTTTTCAGCCAAAACTCCCATTGTTTCCTATGGGGAAATGCCGAATTTTAACGACCTAATTCGGATTTATTCTGAGATACGGCAGCTATTTCGGATTCATTCGGTAGATTCGGAAGTATTTTAATTCGGAAATCCGAATCGATCCGAATCTCCGAATTTACCGAATTTACCGAATTTCCGAATTAATCCGAAACGAACCGCACATGTCTAATCAGATCTAATCTGCCCTAGTTCAAGTGGGACAGTTCATGACAACTATAGACTTGAAGGACGCTTTTCTTCATGTGCCAATTCACAGGGACCACTTTCAGTTCCTAAGATTTGCGTTTCTGGACCATTACTTCCAGTTTGTGGTAGTCCAGGCGCCGTCGCTCAGTCCCGCAGAGGATCATTTGAGGGCGCTTCTTCTTTTGCTCTAATCTCACAGTTGGAAGATCAACTCAGGAAAGAGTTCCCTGGTTCCCAGCAACAGGGTGGAGTTCCTGGGCACGATAATAGACTCTATGAAGATATTTCTCACAGACCATCGACGCCATAAGATTAGGTCCTCTTGTCTTGCCCTTCAGTCCTCCTCAAGCCCCTCAGTGGCTCAGTGTATGTACGGACGTGAGTCTGGCAGAATGGGGAGCTGTTTGGGGTGCGAGGATGGCACAAGGAAAATGTTTCCAGGAGGAGTCTCTCCTTCCGATAAATATTCTGGAATTCCGAGCAATCTACATTGCTCTGAAGGCATGGCCTCCTCTGGGGTCATTCAGCTTCATCAGATTCCAGACCAACAACATTACCTCGGAGGCTTACATCAACCATCAGGGGGGGTACGAGGAGCTCCCTAGCCATGAGGGAGGTGTCTCCGATCTTGGAGTGGGCAGAGTCCCACAGCTGCTTGCTCTCAGCGATTCACATTCCAGGTGTGGACAACAGGGAAGCAGACTTTCTCAGCAGGCAATCCTTCCATCCAGGGGAATGGTCTCTTCACCCCGAAGTGTTTGCGGTCTCAGGTGGGGATCGCCGGAGATAGATCTCATGGCATCCAGACTCAATTGCAAGCTACGGGTCGAGGTCCAGGGATCCCCAGGCAGAGCTGATAGATGCCTTAGCAGTGCCTTGGGGGTTCAGCCTAGCTTATATTTTTCCAATGTTAACACTTCTCCCTCGTGTAGAGGCACGCATCAAACAGGAGCGAGCTTCAACCATTCTGATTGCTCCATCATGGCCGCGGAGGAGGTGGTTTGCGGATCTGGTGGGGATGTCATCCTCTCCGCCGTGGCGGTTACCCTGTCGCAGGAATCTGCTGGAACAGGGTCCTTTTCAACATCAAAATCTCGATTCTCTGAGGCCAACTGTGTGAAGATTGAACGCTTAGTCTTGGCCAAGAGAGGCTTTTCTGAAAGTGTGATTGATACTCTGATTCAGGCAAGGAAGCCAGTCACTCGCCGCATCTACCATAAGATGTGGAGGACTTGCTTGTCCTGGTGTGAGACGCGTGGATATCCTTGGCATAAGGTGAAGGTATCCATGATTATGTCCTTTCTCCAAGAGGGTTTGGAGAAGGGTCTTGCCGCCAGTTCCTTAAAAGGACAGATTTCGGCATTATCAGTCTTGTTGCATAGGAGACTCGCTGAGCTCCCTGACATCCAATCTTTTGTTCAGGCTCTGTCTAGAATCAGGCCTGTTTTGAGACAGTTTGGAAGCTTAAACCTGGTCCTTAAGGTATTGCAGAAGGAGCTTTAACTTGGTCCTTAAGGTATTGCAGAAGGTTCCGTTTGAGCCTATGCTTTCTATTGACATTAGGATTCTGTCCTGGAAGGTTCTCTTCCTGTTGGCCATTGCATCAGCATGCAGAGTATCTGAACTGAGGGCCTTGCAATGTGAGCATCCTTATCTGTTTTTTCATATGGATAAGGCCATGCTGTGCAGTGGTTTGGGATTTCTTCCCAAAGTGGTGTCTAACCGTCACATCAATCAGGAAATAGTTGTTCCTTCTTTGTGTCCTAACCCTTCTTCTTCTAAGGAGAGGTTACTTCATAACCTGGATGTGGTTCGTGCCTTAAAGTTCTATCTTCAGGCTACAAAGGATTTCAGACAGTCTACATCTCTTTTTGTGGTGTATTCAGGGAAGAGCAAGGGGCAGAGAGATTCTTCTACTTCTTTGTCCTTTTGGTTGAGGAGCTTGATTTGCGGGGTATAAGCCTCCTCAGAGGATCACGGCTCATTCAACTAGAGCTGTGACTTTGTCTTGGGCCTTCAAGAATGAGGCCTCTATGGAGCAAATTTGTAAGGTGGCTACCTGGTCCTCCTTACACACTTTTACAAAGTTTTACAAATCTGATGTTTTTGCTTCTGCGGAAGCTGTTTTTGGGAGAGAGGTTTTGCAGGCTGTGGTGTCCTCAGATTAGGGTCCGCATTTTACCCTCCAGGTTTCATTCAGTGTCCTCTAGAGCTTGGGAATATGTTTCCCAACAGTAATGAATGAAGCCGTGGACTCTCCTCCCCTTTAGATGGAAAACATAATCTATGCTTACCTGATCATTTCATTTCCATCATGGGGATAAGAGTCCACAGCTCCCGCCCGTATCTCTGATGGGCGGACCTAAATTTAATTCATCTTCTGGCACCATTTATAACCTGATATTTCTCCTACTGTTCCTTGTTCCCTCTGCAGAATAACTGGGGGATGAGGGAAGTGGGGGAGGTATTCAAGCCTTTGACTGGCGTGTCTTTGCCTCCTCCTGGTGGCCAGGGTCTTAATTCCCAACAGTAATGAATGAAGCCGTGCACTCTCCTCCCCACGATGGAAATGAAATTATCAGATAAGCATAATTTATGTTTTTTACTAACTTTTTCACAAACTTTAGGTTTCTCACTGAAATTATTTATAAACAGCTTGTGCAATTATGGCACAAATGATTGTAAATGCTTCTCTGGGATCCCCTTTGTTCAGAAATAGCAGACATTTATAAATTTGGCATTAATTTATGGTAATTAGAAGGCCGCTAAATGCTGCTGCGCACCACACTTGTATTATGCCCAGCAGTGAAGGGGTTAATTAGGTAGCTTGTAGGGTTAATTTTAGCTTTAGTGTAGTAGACATACTAAAATGGGCCTAGATCAATACTTTAAGTTATTTTATGCCACCATTTCACCACCAAATGCGATCAAATAAAAAAAAAAATCACTAATTTTAGGTTTCTCACTGAAATTATTTACAAACATCTTGTGCAATTATGGCACAAATGGTTGTAAATGCTTCTCTGGGATCCCTTTTGTTCAGAAATAGCAGACACATATGGCTTTGGCATTGATTTTTGGTAATTAGAAGGCTGTAAATGCAGCTGTGCACAACACATTTGTATGATGCCCAGCAGTGAAGGGGTTAATTAGGTACATAATGACCAAGGACGTACCCTGTACATCTTTAGGGTTTTCAAGCGCTGGAAGCGATTATGATTGCTTCCAGATGCTTTTAGGGTTTTGCAGTGATGCCTCGATATTGAGGCATCCTGCAATACCCGTCCTTAAGCATCCGATGCAGAGAGAGCCACTCTGTGGGTGCGTGAGCGCAACCACTTAAAGGGCCATAATACCCAAATGTTTAAACACTTGAAAGTGATGCAGCATAGCTGTAGAACGCTGACTAGAAAATATCACCTGAACATCTGTATGTAAAAAAGAAAGATATTTTACCTCAAAAGTTTCTCAGTAGCCACATCCCATTGTAAAGGACTTCTAAGCAACAAATCAATATGTCTGTCCCAGGACAGTGGAAGGAGCGAGCATTCATGCACACTCATCTTATTTCCCTATTCAGTGTAAGGAAGTTTACAATGAAATCTCATGAGATCACAGTAAAAGAGTTCATGACCTCTGCACTGCTGATGCTGATTGGCTGCTGTTCATTTCTTCATTTTTTTTTTACCTGCAGGTAAGCAGCAGCTGAGTATAACTTTTTACACAGAACTTACTCTGCTGAGCTGAGGAAATTGTGAGGTAAAATATCTTTTTTTTTTTTTTTAAATATAGAAGAAAACAATACTGTGACCACAAACATAGACCCCCAACCTGTGGGGGTAATTTGCAAAAATATACATTACTATGCATACACCAAATATCACAACAGGAATTTAAGGCCTAGATAATAACATACATTTCACGAACTATAGATAGTAAAATTAATAGCCAAAGGTAGTTTCTAGTAATGAATTGTTGTCTAAGTGGTTAACGAACCTATAAATTAACCTCAGATTTTTTAGCTTTTGATATATAGGACCTCTTTTAGGTCCTCACATCTATACTTTTCAATATAAAGTAAAATTTTAGTATTAATTACTATAGTTATGCACATAAAACTAGCAAGACTATCATTATATAACGCTTAAATGAGAAAATTACTATTCACTACATCGCACCAGTCCTATGATAGAGGGAAAGTTCAAGGGAATCTGCGTTCCTGGGTTTACTAAGTAAACATATACTAAGGTGGGAGCCTTAGGGGGGGAATCAAAGCCAGCCGAATTATAATGTATAACTAGGTTGATGGGGCTATGAGGGTAGATCACACACACCTGGACAAGGGAAAATGGCTAATTAAACACCAAATATAAACAGTCGAGGGCTATCGTTATTTTACATAAATATAAACACACCCCATTAATTTTGAGAGGATTACGCTTATACCAAATGGAGGAGAAAGCATTACAAAATGTCTCAGACACAGTTTCATTAGTAAGTATGATATAGCATGTTGAGCTACCGCCTCCCGGGAGATTTGGACTCACGACTGCGCCACTTCGGCTGCCAGCGGCGCAGCCCCATAATCAAAAAACCATAAGGGTCTTCTCTCCCAGAAGGTATAACCCAATAGCCTCTGCTGATCTCTGCACGCAAAAACAATGCATACAGGAAGACCAGCAGGGCACACTCTGGAAAAGAACTATCTTACAGCTAGAGACACGAAATAGCAGACTTGGAGAAATATTGAATCATATCACAGAACTAACAGCGATTTGTTAGAATACCCAATCCCCTCCAGTATACATGGGTTATCTATATAAACTAGCAATATACAAAAACCTAACACAAGTACTGTGTCAAACAATTAGTACAAGGAAAAACAGGAGGTAGCTTAAAAACTGTAAAACACTTGATAAAGAAAGTAACTGTATTTGGGGAAGTAGGTCACAGAAACATGATTGGAAAAAAGTATAGCTTTAAGGGAAAAGTTGCACATAAATGGAGACCCCAAACTTTTAAACATGAGTCCACATTTAGTCTCTGTCTATCCCACACCAACTAAGCATATCGCTTTATAGTGCAGTCTTACGGCTCCTAGGAGATCCCCAGAGGTCACATCTACCATGGTTACCTCCCTGCGATAGGGCATAGTGTCCAGCAGCTGCCAAAATATATAGTCCTTCCGTTGCAGAGGCCGTCTAGGATCAGCATACCCGGCAAGCTCTAGATGCACCCCATCCTCTAAAATCTGCATCTCTGAGTTTCGGCTATGGGGTTTAGCAGAATCATTGCCTCTTGCTCGGGTACTTGCGTCTTGCAGCTCACTTACGCAGAGTGAGATATATGGAGACGGAGGTAGATGCTGTTAGTGTCTGACAGATACCGGGTCCTCCTGCCGGGAAGATAACTGCTGGAGAAAAGGTAGCTCACCGTTAGTGGAAACCATAGTCAAGGAGTTAGCTAAGTCCCCTTCATCTCGCTTCCAGTCCGGCTCATCGCGGCTATTCCGGCATAAGGAGGGCATTACGTTTCATACAAATTGTCCTCCTGGAGGTCGCGGTGCTTCCCTTTGATCAGTCCATCTATGACAGTCTGCGATTTCTGGTCAAACACCTCCCTCAGTGCCAGTCTTAGCTGCGTAAAGTGTTCTTCAAGTATACTCAGAATTTCTGTATCCCACGAGGTAGTCGCCATCTTAACTGACTCTAGTAACACGATCTTCAGATAGCTTGTCTTGTCAGAGTGTTAAAACAAACACCAAAAGTCCTTGCTGGTTCTCAAACTTGGACGTAAAGTAGCTGATAATAATGTGGCTCGCTTCTGGGAAGATTTGGGCCATAAAATAAGATAATTGATCCCTTTTTAGAATATTTGGTGCTGGAGCTCTAAAGAGATGCGACCATCCACCTCGGCTGTTGGCTCCGCCCCCCTTCTTTTTTTAAATAGAGATGCTCAGGTGATATTTTCATGTCAGCTTTTTACAGTTATACTGCATCAGTTGCAAGTAATTTAGCATATGAGTATTATGTCCCTTTAACAAGAAGTGGTGGGAGAGGGAAGGGGGGATAATGTTTGGAAAGGGATCTGGGGGATCAGCTACACTACAGAAAAAGTTTGATTTATATAAAAAAGGGCACATTTTATAGAAAGTGAGTACTGGCAGACAGCTGCCAATACCCAAAATTGCGACAAATGGGGGGAGGGTTAGAGAGCTGTTTGGGGGGCTCAGGGAGGTTGGGTGGTAAGGGGGGATCCTACACTACAGAAAATATATAATTAAAAAATATATTAAAAAAAACAAACAAAAACCTTTTATTTTTATACTGGCAGACTTTCTGCCAGTTCTAAAGATGGCGGTGACAATAGTGAGGTGAGGGAGGGAAGAGGGCTATTTAAGAG